>NC_092336.1:323458269-323766346 GCF_046630445.1 Rutidosis leptorrhynchoides | reverse complement strand
AACAATAAAAATGTTTTCATGACGAATATGAGTTGATAAATAGAGTTTTATCATTATTGATTAATATAGATAAAACGATTCGATTATGTGAAGCGTACGAGTGAAGCTGTCACAAAAGATAGAGATTTAACTTTTGACATAGTCAAGGTGAATTTCCGGAATTCAAGGAATTTAGAGATAATCTTTTGAAATCTATATAAGATTCGGTTCTTCATTAAATAAGGAAATTAGGATCCTCTTTGATTAAATGCTGTCATCTGCCTCGATTGCTTCGTCTGATATTTCATTATAACTTGATCTCTTCCGTTCCATTATTTTCACCAATTTTATACTTTCTTCTATTTTGAAGCTTCATGCTTTTGTTTTCTTCCTGACTTAAAGTGATCAAGACGTCTCGGATTCGTAGATCAGATCTTTGGATTTCAAATGATCATGGCTAACGTTCTAAGAAAGAAATGGTATTAGCACGATTTGACTTGTTAAATTACCAGATTCACGGAAAAGACCGAATCATCAAGAGAAATATTTTCTTGATGTTTTTAGAGGTTAAGTAGAATGAAAAAGTTATGTAACATGGCACATGATGAGGGCATGATCTGTGAACCATCATCACGTTCCATTAGAAATTCAGCATGACTTACTGTAATATAACCACGTTGGCCGGGCATCATTATATTATACTAACTCATGCTTCAATTCCCAACACTTCTCCAAAAATCATTCATAATTTAAACTCGAATTTTTTTTTTTTTTTTTGAGAAATTTAGAAACTAATATAGTTTCTTTTATGATGTAACATAGATAGCACGAGGAGATAGATAATTTCAGATAAAGATATTTATGAAAATATCTTCAGAAATATCAAAGATATTTATGATGATATTTTTTTGAATTTCTAAGTTCAAAAATTGATGAAGAAAATTTTTTCGCAAGATTTTAACATGAGTACGGAGCAAGATATTCTCTAAATATTTCATCGAATACAGAATTATTTGGATTCTTGGAATACAGGGTATGTTCTTTGTATTTGTTCGCGGTCTCCTTTATAGTTTTGCATAATCCGCTTTTCAGTACCAAATTCTCTATCGAGCGTTTCCAATACTCAATTCTTTATCATCAAACTTTTGACCATTTAGACCATCTATAATTTTGCTATTTCCTCGGTATTTAATGCTGCCATATCTGAATCATCGGTTATCAATCCGAGGTGGTTTCAAGAGAATTGTGTTTTTAGATGATTAAACGTTGTTTGTAATCGTCAAGATACAGAGGATGTTTAAGATGAAATCAAGTGGCAAACTTGAGAATATATTTAACTGTAATAGTTGTAGCTTATTAACGATATTTTAAATCAAAATGTGTTATAATTAATATTTTCTACTCTTTTAATACTTTTTAATTGTCCAAAGTTAGTAGTCCAATAGTCCAATAGTCCAATATAAAATCTTGAAATTTTAAATATGTAAGATTAGGAGATGATGAAGAAATTTTTACGTAATTAATTAATTGGTTACTAATCAGTTTTAATTTATTTATTATTTTCTCCATTATGCCACTTGTTAAATCTTAACTTGGATTCTGATCGGTCAAAATCCGAATATGAAATTGTATTTGAATGAAAATAGTTGTCCTTTGGTGAACGGATACTTATATGTGTGGATTTGGACAGTATTTTAATGACTGCTGAATCTGAATTGAAGAATGTACAGTGTAACTTATTAATGTGAAATTTAAATATTTCTCGGGTATTACCTACCCGTTAAAAATATTTTCACCATTAATAGTTTGTACAAAAGAACTTTTAATTACAATCTTTATGAAAATATATATACATATATATTTTATTCAGATGTAATCATGGATTTAATGAGTTAATATAATATTAAACTCATTTGATTTAACGTTAGAACTAGAATACATAATCTCTAAAATATTAGAGATTACATAATCGCCATGCAGAACGAAGAAAATGATGTAGAATGATACGTAGGACGAAGATAATCGATGTAGAACAAGATGTAAAATGAAGATTATGCTCGAGGTATAGATTGTGATGTTGAGACGTGTGGTGTTGTGGCTAGTGTTGTTGGTGCTGATGCTGGTGGTGCTATTGATGTCGGTGATGTTGCTGAAGCTGGTAATTTTTGCACCATAATTTCCAAAGTCACTACTCGGGCGCGAAGCTCATTGACTTCTTCTATTACTCCGGGATGATTGGCGGTTGGAACTAGTGGATGACTAAGTTTTAGAATAGTAGATATTACGTCATTGTTGCGAGCTATCCGGGAAATGAGGGTGAAAATGGTGTTTCGGACTGGTTCACCGGTAAGTGCTTTAGGTTCATCGCCAAGAGGGCAATATGGTGGATGGAAGGGATCACCTTCTTCTTGTCTCCAATAATTAAGTAGGCTATGAACCCATACCCAATTCATCCAGAATAGATGATGGCTAATTGGTTGGTCCATTCCGGTCACACTGCTTTCGGAGCTCGAGTGAAACTCCATATCGGAATCCGAGGGACTTGAACTAATGGCGAGTTCCATTTTGTATAACTAAATAAGGAATTTACGGTATGAAATGATTTTCGGCTATCGGATGGTATTCTAATTACACAGAATATCTATATATATATATATAGAACAAAAGATTTCGTAGATTACGGAGGAATTTACGTAATATGTCAGGTAAAGTTTACAGTAACAGATACGCTAAGATATGAATTATCAAATATGCTAAGATATGAATTTTGTCTATACACTATCGATGCACCAAATGCAGTAAGACGTGTCTAGACTAAGAATGATAAGCAGGTAATTTTTGACACGAAATTATAAGCAAAACTTTTGACATGCAGAAACGGTCGAAGTCCAGACTCACTAATGCATCTTAACAACTATCAGTTAGACACACTAATGCAAGACCTGGTTCGCTAAGACCACCGCTCTGATACCAACTGAAGCGACCCGTCCTAATCTACCTGGACGAAGTCATCAACATTTGGTCTCATTGCGAGATACTGTCCTAAATATGCCTTGGATGACTCCATAGAATATCCTTAAAATGAGCAAATGCACAGCGGAAGATTTCTTTCATACCTGAGAATAAACATGCTTTAAAGTGTCAACCAAAAGGTTAGTGAGTTCATAGGTTTATCATAAACAATAAAATTCATCATTTTGATAGACCACAAGATTTAAATATAGTACACCTATCTCGTGTACAAAACCATTTTTCATAATACTTAGCAGAGTAGGTTCGTATCCTTTTCTCCCTCGTAGGTTGCCTCGCGATTTTTAAATAATCGTACACATATCTCTTGCACAAAAATAATACACATAACCTGTGTATAAAAATCATTCTCTCGATACATAACATTCACATTGCTTTCATAGCTTGGCTTGGTAACCGACCTTAACATATAATGCGCATCAATAATATCCCATAAAACAGAACATCACTTCTGTATAATATATAAACTTCGAAGTACTAAACACCACGCCCACGAGCACTTCCATCTAGTGAACATTCTGGGTGGGGGTGTTAAACCCGGTAGCTACCTTTAGGATTCGCGTGAATTAGGGCCATACCCGATTCTCAATAGGCCTACTCATAATAATTAAGCTTGCAACCTTTCAATTCCAGTAATTAACGATATTATGGTGGGGATTTGCATGAAAGAATACAAGTTAACAAAAGTCTCATGAAGTTGCATATCAAAAAGTTTAGGCACTTGTGTCTAAATTGTAAATCATTTCAAAAGCAAGCATGTGTCTCACCCCAAGATTTATAAAATTCAATAAATAAGTAGAAGCGGGGCTATGAAGTTTACCTTAATAATAGTATAGTGAAGAATACCAACAATCGGAATAGAAGCGAGAAACGAATGGCAGAGACCTCAACCTAGAGATGTATATACTTAATCAGAAATCTGTCTAACAGACTAAAATGTCATGTTCATATTGATTATAAACGTTCTGTATTAATTGAATTCGTTGCGAGGTTTTGACCTCTATATGAACATTTTTCAAAGACTGCATTCATTTTTAAAACAACCATAACCTTTATTTTATCAATAAAGGTTTTAAAAACATTACGTAGATTATCAAATAATGATAATCTAAAATATACTGTTTACACACGACCATTACATAATGGTTTACAATAGAAATATATTACATCGATATATGTTTCTTGAATGCAGTTTTTACACAATATCATACAAACATGGACTCCAAATCTTGTCCTTATTTTAGTATGCAACAGCGGAAGCTCTTAATATTCACCGGAGAATAAACATGCTTTAAACGTCAACAAAAGTGTTGGTGAGTTATAGGTTTAACCTATATATATCAAATCGTAACAATAGACCACAAGATTTCATATTTCAATACACATCCCATACATAGAGATAAAAATCATTCATATGGTGAACACCTGGTAACCGACATTAACAAGATGCAGATATAAGAATATCCCCATCATTTCGGGACACCCTTCGGATATGATATAAATTTCGAAGTACTAAAGTATCCGGTACTTGGGATGGGGTTTGTTAGGCCCAATAGATCTATCTTTAGGATTCGCGTCAATTAGGGTGCATGTTCCCTAATTCTTAGATTACCAGACTTAATAAAAAGGGGCATATTCGATTTCGATAATTCAACCATAGAATGTAGTTTCACGTACTTGTGTCTATTTTGTAAATCATTTATAAAACCTGCATGTATTCTCATCCCAAAAATATTAGATTTTAAAAGTGGGACTATAACTCACTTTCACAGATATTTCCTTCCTCGGAAATAAGACTTGGCCACGGATCGATTCACGAACCTATACAAATATGTACATATATATCAAAGTATGATCAAAATATAATTACAATCATTTTTATTATGTTTTAAAGATTTGAGTGTATTAAGTCAGATGTCCTCATTAGTAACCTACAACTAGTTGTCCACAGTTAGATGTACAGAAATAAATCGATATATATTATCTTGAATGAATCCACGACCCAGTGTATACACGTCTCAGGCTAGATCGCAACTCAAAGTATATATATTTTTGGAATCAACCTCAACCCTGTATAGCTAACTCCAACATTACTGCATATAGAGTGTCTATGGTTGTTCCAAATAATATATATACATGGGTCGATATGATCTGTCAAAACATTTGCATACGTATCTATGGTATCCCAAGATTACATAATATATTAGAATACATGTATAATACAATATAAGTTATCTAGGATATGATTTGTATAGATTTGTTAAACATTTCCCGTAGCTAAAAAGATCAAAAATATCCAATTGCAAGGATATGATTTGTATAGATTTGTTAAACATTACCCGTAACTTCTTCATTTTAAATCCGTTTTGAGTGAATCAAATTGCTATGGTTTCATATTGAACTCTAATTTAAGAATCCAAATAGAAAAAGTATAGGTTTATAGTCAGAAATTTAAGTTACATGTCAATTACTAAAGAGGTAGTCATTTCCATCGAAAGAACGACATCTTGATGACCATTTTGAAAAACATACTTTCACTTTGAGTTTAACCAAGATTTTTGGATATAGTTTCATGTTCATATGAAAAATCATTTTCCCATAAGAACAACTTTTAAATCAAAGTTTATCATAGTTTTTAATTATCCAAACCAAAACAGCCCCTGGTTTCACTAGGACGGTATATCCGATTTTATGGTGTTCATCGTGTTTCTAGGTTTTAAATCATTAAGTTAGCATATCATATAGATATAGAACATGTGTTTAGTTGATTTTAAAAGTCAAGTTAGAAGGATTAACTTTTTTTTGCGAACAAGTTTAGAATTAACTAAACTATGTTCTAGTGAATACAAGTTTAAACCTTCGAATAAGATAGCTTTATATGTATGAATTGAAAGATGTTATGAACATCATTACTACCTAAAGTTTTCTGGATAAAACTACTGGAAATGAGAAAAATGGATCTAGCTTCAAAGGATCCTTGGATGGCTTGAAAGTTCTTGAAGCAGAATCAAGACACGAAAACAGTTCAAGTAAGATTTTCACTTAAAATAAGATTGTTATAGTTGTAGAAATTGAATCAAAGTTTGAATATGAATATTACCTTGAATTAGAAAGATAACCTACTATAAATAACAAAGGTTCCTTGATCTTAGATGATTACTTGGAATGAATTAGAAAGCTTGGAAGTAAACTTGCAAACTTGGTAGTATTCTTGATTTTTATGAAACTATGCTTATGGAATTTATGAAGAACACTTAGAACTTGAAGATGGAACTTGAGAGAGATCAATTAGATGAAGAAAATTGAAGAATTAAAGTGTTTGTAGGTTTTTTTGGTCGTTGGTATATGGATTAGATATAAAGGATATGTAATTTTGTTTTCATGTAAATAAGTCATGAATGATTACTAATATTTTTGTAATTTTATGAGATATTTCATGATAGTTGCCAAATAATGGTTCCTAAATGTGTTAGGTGACTCACATGTTCTGCTAATAGCTGATCATTGGAGTGTATTTACCAATAGTACATACATCTAAAAGCTGTGTATTGTACGAGTACGAATACGGGTGCATACGAGTAGAATTGTTGATGAAACTGAACGAGGATGTAATTGTAAGCATTTTTGTTAAGTAGAAGTACTTTGATATGTGTCTTGAAGTCTTTCAAAAGTGTAAGAATACATATCAAAACACAACATGTCTATACATTCTAATGGAGTCGTTAAGTCTTCGTTAGTCGTTACATGTAAGTGTTGTTTTGAAACCTTTAAGTTAACGATCTCAATTAATGTTGTTAACCCAATGTTTATTATATCAAATGAGATGTTAAATTATTATATTATCATGATATTATGATGTATGAATATCTCTTAATATGATATATACATTAAAATATCGTTACAAAGATAATCGTTACATATAAGTCTCGTTTTGTAATTCTTGAGTTAGTAGTCTTGTTTTTACATATGTAGTTCATTGTTAACACACTTAATGATATATTTAAATATCATTTTATCATTTTAAATATAGTGTATCAATATTTTAATATGATACATATGTATTTAGTAGACGTTATCATAACGATAATCGTTATATATATCATTTCGAGTTTCTTAACTTAGTAATCTCATTTCTTATGTATATCACACATTGTTAATATATTTAGTGAGATACTTACTCATCATAATCTTATGTCAACCATATATATATGTCTATATATACCACAACATGTAGTTTTTACAATTTTGTAATGTTCGTGAATCGCCGGTCAACTTGGGTGATCAATTGTCTATATGAAACTTATTTCATTTAATCAAGTCTTAACAAGTTTGATTGCTTAACACGTTGGAAACATTTAGTCATGTAAATATCAATCTCAATTAATATATATAAACATGGAAAAGTTCGGGTCACTACACATGTGAAGACCCGTCCTAATCCATCCGGACGAAGTCCATATCGATTATAAACGATTCACAACAGTTGGTTACATTGCGAGGTACTTGACCTCTATATGATACATCTTACAAACATTGCATTCGATTTTAAAAGACAATCTTTCTTTACAATGAAAGTTGACGACATGCATACCATTTCATAATATATCCAACTATAATTGACTTAATAATAATCTTGATGAACTCGACGAATCGAATGCAACGTCTTTTGAAATATGCCATGAATGACTCCAAGTAATGTCCTTAAAATGAGCAAATGCACAGCGGAAGATTTATTGCATACCTGAGAATAAACATGCTTTCAAATATCAACCAAAAGGTTGAGGAGTTCATTAGTTTAACATAAATAATCATTTCAGAATTTTAATAGACCACAAGATTTCATATTTCCATTTCTCATAACATACGTCCCATGCATAGAGACAAAAATATCATTCATATGGATTGAACACCTGGTAACCGACATTCACAACATGCATATAAGAATATCCCCATCATTCCAGGATCCTCCTTCAGACATGATATAAATTTCAAAGTACTAAAGCATCCGATACTTTGGATGGGGCTTGTTGGGCCCGATAGATCTATCTTTAGAGTTCGCGTCAATTAGGGTGTCTGTTCCCTAATTCTTAGATTACCAAACTTAATAAAAAGGGGCATATTCGATTTCGATCATTCAACTATATAATGTAGTTTCAATTACTTGTGTCTATTTCGTAAAACAGTTATAAAAATTTCGCATGTATTCTCAGTCCCAAAAATGTAAAGAGTAAATGGGAATCAAATGAAACTCACCGTACTGTATTTTATAGTAAAAATACATATGACGACATTAAACAAGTGTAGGGTTGACCTCGGATTCACGAACCTATATCATTCGTGTATATATATATATATATATATATATATTAACACATATAATTGAAGTCAAATAAGTTTATGTATTATTATTAATATAACTGATATTTTTAGTAATTCATGTGTTTAATTATTAACTTAAATATATTTACTTTACACATTTTAAATAAATAATTTATAAATTGTAATTTTCTTAACTATATTTTTATATAACTAACTTTTATTGTAATAATAATATTAATAGTAATATTGATAATAATAATAATAATAATAATAATAATAATAATATAATTGTAATAATAATAATGGTAAAAGTAATAATAAAGAGAGTAATAATATTAAAAAATGATAAAAAAAATATTATTAATAATGTTAATACTAATAAAAATAATAATGGTGAGAATAAAAATATTAATTTTAATAATAATGATAATAAATAATACAAACTTATATCATATAATTTTGATCCTAATTCTTAATACTAATAGTAATACTTATTAATAATACTTGATAGTAATTTAATGTAAATAATGATACTAATAACAACAATAACAACAATAATAATAATAATAAAAATAATAATAATAAGTAATTAGTAAACTACCTCAAAGAAGTAGTCCTTAAAATGCCCAAGTTCGGGTTTGAACCCGCGACGTCCCGCTAACCCAATAACATACTTAACCATTCATCCATTTCCGTTTTTCTGAAATAATATCACCTAAATATGTATATAACTCGTTCTTTCTGTTTCTACTTCTTCTTCAAAAAAAAAAAAATGAAATGCCAAAGCCCAGGCTCGAACCCAAGACCTCTTGCTTAACACCCATGTCCCTAACCATTTATCTATTATGTGTTTTCTGAATTAAATCACCTAGTAATTCTTTTTAACCCAACATTTCCTTCGGCCCAATAGAAAAGAATCAGCCCAATAGCAAATTCTATATTGCAAATCCATTTACAACTTGACTGGCCCAACAGAGTTTAAATATTTCAACCCATCTGCATGCCTAGTTCACGGCTTAATTAACAAACCAATACATGTTTTACGAACAAGTAGGGGAACAACAAGGTCGGTCCTGTTAGCCAAAAAAATATAATGTTATCAACTTTATTTGCATGCTTTATTCCTATCACCTAATTATTAGGCTTTTAGTAACTCAAGTGGTTTAAAGGGTTGAGTACGAAAAAAAATATAACGGTGGGAGCAGGAGTATGAGTCCTTCGGTGCCTTTATCTAGTGGGGTTCGGTTTCAACAAAAGAATAGCACTCAATCATTCTTAATTACCATCTTTACTTCTACTAACCTTATATAATCGACACCTTCATTATACTACATTGGATCCCAAGTAAATTCATACGCCTTCATATATCATCCATATATTATAAAATCCTCATCAGCCCACCATCTAAAGTAAAAGGAAGGAATAAAAAAAATGATACGTCCTTGTAGTTGGCTAGTATAGGTCAGCCACAATTCCCACTATTTCCACATGCTTTGTAAAGTGTAGGCCAAGGAATAAAAATATATATATCACAAGTAATCAACTTGCTTGATAGTTCGGTTTTTTTTAAAGATGCAAAAGTATTCAAGTGGGGTATCCCCTTTTCTTTTGATTGTCGACCAACAGAGAGGGACAAAGAAAGAAAAAAAATAATCCTTATCAACTTATTATTTTAAGTACCTAGTCATCTTCATATCACTACCCTCATGTCTTGAAGAAAAAAAATAAAAACCTTCGCAGCAGTAGCAGGCAACAGTGACGGTGTGGTTGGTTCGAAGTGATGTATACACAGTGGTTTTAAGGTGGTGTAGCAAGTGGCGGTTTATCGTGGAACAGAAAAGAAACAATAGTATGGTTGTAACAGATGGTGATTTGGTCGATTATCATGGGTGACGGTTTAAGATGGTGGTGAATGGTGTTGTCGAGTGGTTCATTTATGAAGATGATGGTTCCATGGTGGTGTTACGGTTATGTAAATTGTTGGTTTGTTTTTATGATTAAGTTCAAAAGAGAGTAAGGAGTAGATGGTGGTTCTCGGCCAAAGTGAATCAAAGAGGAATCGAGTAAGAAAGATTTGTAGCAAGTATTAGTTGGTTTAGTGTGGCGGATTAGAGTATTGTAGGGTGACATGGTGGCGTGTGGTTAAATGGGTTGTTTGTTTTGTCAAGTATAACAACAAGAGTAGTTCAACCGGTTGTAAGCGAATGGTTCAATGGTAGTTCGAGTGAGAGTGATGATCAAGATGCATCTCTTATATGAATATATATTATGTAAGTTTAATAAGAATCAAAGGTCGACAGGGAGATATTCAGGTACAGAAAGATAAGGAAAAAAAAATAAAAGGATATGGAGATTGCTAACAGAATTTGGCTGAATTATAAATTGAGATCAATAATCATCAGACATAAAACAAAATCATGAGCAGGAGCTAAAGAAATTTTTGTAAAAGTTGATTATGATAAACAACAGAATACATTCTATTTGTATGTATATATGTATTGATACGTCTGTATTTATGTATACGTATATAATCTGTATTTGGTATATGTATGAATATATGTATCTGATATAATATGTATTACTAAATATATACATGTATTAATAATAATATTAATACTAATAATAAGTATATAAATAATAATAATAATAATAATAATAATACAATTTATAATAATGTTAATAATATCAATAATTCTAATAATTAATAATTAATAATCACATAGTTTATTAATAATACTAATAATATTAATAATAATCTAATAATAACAAATAAATAATAATAATACTATCATAAGTATATTTACAACTTAATCATTATATTTATTATATTCTATGATTAACTCTAATTTACTAGAGATACTTTATTAATTCACAATATTATGTATTTATACTTATTTTTATATTTTTACATATTTGTTATACACAATTGTTCGTGAATCGTCGGGAGTGGTCAAAGGTTAACTGAATATATGAAACAGTTCAAAATTTTCTAGACTCAGTTCTACATACTTTGCTTATCGTATCGAAATCATATAAAGATTAAGTTTAAATTTAGTCAGAAATTTCCGGGTCACTACAACACAGACAAGGAGTATGTTCACTAATATAATGATTATATTAATAGTGACAATTTATGATAAGAGTTTCTACTTTTAGAAAGTTTTCATTTAATGTAGGTTTCTACTTTTAGAAAGTTCAGGTTATAATCCTCCACATTAAGTTGTTTTACAACTTTTCCAAAACTCGTTGCTATCAAGTAAGTCGGGATGACCAGATGTAACCGGGGGTCAGAAACTTTTAGTTGGACTATAAGTCTACAACCTTTTGTTTAATCCAAAACCTTATTCCCATCATGGCAACCTATACATCATCCACTTGAGCGTAAGTAGCGGTGAGTTCGTATCATGAAGCGACCCGTCCTAATCCACCTGGATGAAGTCATCAACATTTTGTCCCATTGCGAGATACTGTCCTAAATATGCCTTGGACCACTCCATGTAATATCCTTAAAATGAGCAAATGCACAGCAGAAGATTTCTTTCATACCTGAGAATAGACATGCTTTCAAGTGTCAACCAAAAGGTTGGTGAGTTTATAGGTTTATCATAAATAATAAAATTCATCATTTTGATAGACCACAAGATTTAAATATAGTACACCTATCTCGTGTACAAAACCATTTTTCATAATGCTTAGTAGAGTAGGTTCGTATCCTTTTCTCCCACGTAGGTTGCCTCGCGATTTTTAAATAACCGTACACATATCTCGTGCACAAAAATAATACACATAACCTGTGTATAAAAATCATTCTCTCGATACATAACATTCACATTGCTTTCATAGCTTGGCTTGGTAACCGACCTTAACATATAATGCGCATCAATAATATCCCCAAAAACAGAACATCTCTTCTGTATAATATATAAACTTCGAAGTACTAAACACCACGCCCACTAGCTCTTCCATCTAGTGAACATTCTGGGTGGGGGTGTTAAACCCGGTAGCTACCTTTAGGATTCGCGTGAATTAGAGCCATACCCGATTCTAATTCTTAGGTTACCAAGCAATAATAATTAGGGGAAAAATATTCATAACAATTAGTGGCAATTATCACGTCCAACTAATTCAATAATAATCCACAGAACTTCTGTCTGTATAATAATTCATTCGAGGAATGTTTTGCTTGTGTCTATCTCGTCAAACATTTATAAAAGCATTTCATGTATTCTCAGTTCAAAATATATTTCAAAAGCATTTAATAAAGCAGTTATAAAATCAACGCATGTATTCTCAGTCGCAAAAATGTAAAGAGTAAAAGGGAGCAAATGAAACTCACTATACAATATTTTGTAGTAAAAATATTCATTCGACTGAACTGAACAATGCAGGGTTGGCCTCGGATTCACGAACCTATATCATTTATATGTATATTAACACATATAATGGTGATCGAACAAATTTAGGTATTATTATTAATTGTTATTTTAGTAACTTGTACGTTTCATTAATAACTAAATTAACTATATTTATTTTTATATATATTAAATAAATAATTAAGATTTATTACAAACATATTAATATAGTTATGTTTTATGTAAATAATATATATTTATATAGAAAATATTTATTTGATATATTAATAATACTAATAATAATAATGATAAAAATAATAATATTAGTTTTAGAAATAATGAAAATGATAATAAAAGTAATAATGATAAAAATAATGATAATTCTAATAATAATGATAGTTCTATTAATAAAAATGATAATTTTTATAAAAAGAAAATTAGTTTCAATAATAATACTACTTACATTAAAAATAATAATAATAATAATAATAATAATAATAATAATAATAATAATAATAATAATAATAATAATAATAATAATAATAATAATAATAATAATAATAAAAGTGAGTAATAAGTAAACTACCTCAAAGGAGTAGTCCTAAAAAAAATGCCCAAGTCCGGGTTTGAACTCGCGACGTCCTGCTAACCCGATAACACCTTTTACCATTGAACCGTTTGTTATTTTCTGAAATATTTCATATTCGAATTTTATTTAACCCGTTACAGCCTGATTCATTTTCTTCTTCTATTACTCATCATCATTATCATACCTTATCTATGGCATCATCATAACCATCATAATTGTGACGACCCGGAAATTTCCGATCAAATTTAAACTTAATTTTAATATGAACTCGACACGATAAGCAAAGTCTGTAATGTTAAGTCTCAAAAATTTTGAACTGTTTACATAGATTCATTCAAACCTTTGACTATTACCGACGATTCACGAACAATTATTTATAAATAAATGAGTGTATATATATATATATATATATATATATATATATACATACATGTATAAATGTAAATATATGTGTGTATATATTAATGAGAAATAATAAAATGCCAATTAATCATTAGAATTGAATATGTAAAATAATATATAAATAATGAGGTTATTATTATTAAAATAAATATATAGATATGATTTTTATACATAAATATTATTATACGTATATTCTAATATATAAAAATTTATAAATGATAAATATTCAATAAAAGTTGTATTATTATATGTAATTTTAAGATAAAAGTATAAATGATATATTAATAATATGAGCATTTATTTCAGTATTATTATTAATCGTAATATTAATATTTGTATTATTAATAATATTATATCTAATATAAACTATATATATGTATATAAAAGGTGATATATATAGGTAATGATATTATCATTAATACTATCATTATCATTAACAATAAAAATATTATTATAACTAATAAGAATATTATTATCATTATCATTACTAGTAACTAAAATTATTAAAATTATCATTATTATGGCATTACTATTATCATATTATCATTAATCATATAAATATTAGTATTATTAATAATATTAATATAATTATATTAGTTAATTAGCAAAACAAATAAGAATTAAATATATACAGATATATATAATCAATATATACAGATATAGTTGTATGAAAATACATATACGTATATAAAATGCAGATATACATTTATATAGATACATATACGATTAAAAATATATATAAATACCGTATATACTTATATATAAGTACAAAAATTTTGTATTCAGCTTCCTATCGTTATCTTAACTGTTAAATTTGTCTAGCTAATTGATAAAACAATCTACCTCAATTCACAGACCTTTTTCAAATATGTGACGATCGCTCCAAATCTATATGGACGAACACGTCATTCATCGATTTCATTACGAGGTATTTGACCTCTATATGATACGTTTTGTACACATAAAATTCTTTTGAAAAGGCACACCATAAATGAATATTTAAATCAAATGTTTTCGACATCTGATGATATCTATATATAGACAATCACCATAAATAATAGTTTACAATAGTACTTCCGTTTACAATGCAGTCAAAATAAGATACATGGTGATGATTTGGTGAATGCAACGTTTCCTTGAAAAAAATATGCCATGTAAGACTCCATGCACATAGCTTGTGTAACATATAATCAAACAGCGGAAGACTTCTAGGGAACCTGAGAATAAACATGCTAACAAGTGTTAACACAAAGGTTGGTGAGTTCATAGTTTTAATGTTTCGTATAATCTGTATATAAAGGTGGATCACAAGATTTCAGTTGTTTCATCCAGAAACGTTTATCAAAATATTCAACGAAATTGAGCACCCTGGTAACTAAACTTTAACGTATATATAATTTGTACCCTTTGTATAATCATCTTAATAATACACGCAAAACCAACGTGTACGCTTCTCAAATAGCATACATCAGTTAAAAGGCTAGTGCTCTAGCTCGGACGGGGATATCAAGCCCTATGGATCCATATACTACTACTCGCGCCTACCAGTTCTTATAACCGGCAGTTACTAGTTACCAAAGCTAAGAGATTTTCGGTTCAAACTCAGTATAGAATTTAGTATGTACTCGTGTCCATTGTTTAAAATAAAGTGCATGTATTCTCAACCCAAAAATATATATTGCAAAAGCATTTAAAAAGGGAGCAAATGAAACTCACCTTAGCAGCATATAAAGTCGTTTACCAAAATGTGATCGAAACTCGGATTACCAAATAATCGTAGATCTCAACCTAGAGAACATATGTTGGTCAATAAACGTCTATCAAGCTAGGTCTGGTCATAGTGTATCATAATCCTAATGCTCGAGATCGACATACAAAAGTTATCCAATGTCGTTTCAAAAAGTAAATTTTGACAGTTGTTTAACAAAACGAGACGTACCATATAGAAGGATTCATTTACTCGGTTGGTAATATTCAAAAATCCAAATTATCAATCTCGTAAACGAGTTGTTTAAATCTTAATTGTAGATTCAAAAGCAATTTCAATTAACGTCAATCATAATTCAGTTGATTATATCTTTTAATCCGTTCATCGAAATTATTCGATATCTAAATGAAAAGTTATTGATTTTCCGACAGCTTTCCAAAAACATGTATATCATATACTTTTTACCAGTAATATATGTATTTAATTCGTGATTCATTATAACTGTTTAACGACAAAATTTAGCATACAAGCATATATAAATATATATATACTCGAGCACTAGACATGGATACATAATTAATATATAAAAGATAAAATATGAGTGCTTACGTATAAATATATATATACTCGAGCACTAGACATGGATACAATTTTTATTTATTTAATTTTTTATATATTCTTTTGTTCTGTTAAATCCAGATACCCAAAACAAGTTGTATATATTTCTATATCAAATTCTAAATCAAAACATTTAAGGGCTGTTAATATGGTTTTGGTTCTATGGTCGATTCTGAGAAGAAGATTGAAATGGAAACTATTTAAAAACGGGTTATAACTATTATTGTGGGGTTCAATTCCAGAAAATGGGCAATAGCCCAACGGTTTAGAATGTTGATGGGTTTTTGAGAGGTCGCGGGTTCGAGTCTAGTTCAGGACATTTTTTTTTAAAACAGACTTCTTGAAGGTAGTTTTCTTCTATATTATTATTATTATTATTATTATTATTATTATTATTGTAAATTATTATTGTTATAGTTATTATTGTTATTATTGTTGCTGTTATTATTAGTATTATTATTATTATTAAGAATTAGTATTATTATCATTAGCATTGTTATTATTAAGTATTATGAATATTAACATTATTATTATTACCATTATCATTTATGACTAATATTGTTATTATAATTAGTATTATTATTATTACTACTAATATAGGTACCATGAAAAAGATTATCATATACTAATTTTTATTATGATTATAGTTACAAAAGTTATTGTTATTGTGAAAATGGTTATAACTTTAAGTAATAGGAACTATAGATATAGGTTACAAATTTAACTCGAAGTTTATGCTAAAAATTATTATTACTAACACTTTGATTATTATTATCATTATTATCATTACTAAGATTATCATTATTAATAGTGTTATTATTATTATCATTATGATATTTACTAAAATTAATATTTTGTTTTTCATTAAAAACTATCATTATTATTATTATCAGTATTGCCTATACCATTATTATTAAAAAATAATTACGTTTATGAAAGTAAAAGTTTTGAAAATATTATTAAGGTTATAAATATATTTTAATTATAATAATAAAATTTATATAAATATTCTTATATAACAAGCTAGGTATTTTTATTAAAATACTAATCAAATATATATATTAATATAACTATATAAATATTAAACATCTTGAATATATATACAAACTAAATACATATAATATTTAATTTAAGATATAATATATAAACTTATTTGATTACAATTATGTGTATAAATAAATATCCAAATGATATAGGTTCGTGAATCCGAGGTCAACCCTGCATTGTTCAATATCGTCATATGTATTTTTACTACAAAATACAGTATCGTGAGTTTCATTACTCCATTTTTAAATGCTTTTGCAATATATATTTTTGGGACTGAGAATACATGCGCTGCTTTTATAAATGTTTTACGAAATAGACACAAGTAATCGAAACTACATTCTATGGTTGGATTATTGAACCGAATATCACCCTTTTAGCTTGGTAACCTAAGAATTAGGGAACAGACACCCTAATTGACGCGAATCCTAAAGGTAGATCTACGGGCACTAACTCCCCCCATACTGGAAAATGGTATGCTTTAGTACTTCGAGTTATTAATACAGATGGATTTCTGTTTTAGGGATATTCTATATGCATTATGTTAACGTCGGTTACCAGGTGTTCAATCCATATGAATGATTTTTTAAACACTTGCGAGTGTATGATTATTGAATAAAGGAAATCTTGTAGTCTATTAAAATTATGGAAATGATTGATTATGATAAACTAATGAACTCACCAACCTTCTGGTTGACACTTGAAAGCATGTTTATTCTCAGGTATGAAAGAAATCTTCCGCTGTGCATTTGCTCATTTTAGAGATGTTACTTGGAGTCATTCATGACATATTTCAAAAGACGTTGCATTCGAGTCGTTGAGTTCATCAAGATTATTATTAGGTCAATTATATTTGGATATATTATGAAATAGTATGCATGCCGTCAACTTTCGATGTAATGAAAGTTAGTCTTTCCAAAACGAATGCAATGTTTGTAAAATGTATCATATAGAGGTCAAGTACCTCACAATGTAACCAAATGTAATGTATTCGTCCAGATGGATTAGTACGGGGTACTACAGGTGGTATCAGAGTGGTGGTCTTAGCGAACCAGGTCTTGCATTAGTGTGTCTAACTGATAGTTGTTTAGATGCATTATTGAGTCTGGACTTCGACCATGTCTGCATATCAAAAGTTTTGCTTATCATTTCTTGTCGAAAAATATATACTTATCATTGTCAGTCTTGACGCATCTTATTGCAATTATTGCATAGATGGTGTACAGACGAATTCACATCTTAGCGTATCTGTTACTGTAAACTTTGTCTGACACATTTCCTTAATTCCCTCCGTAATCTACGGGATCTTCTGTACTATGTACAGATATTCTATGTAATTAGAATATCATCCGATATTCGAAGATCATTTCATATCAAAAACCCTTTATCTAATCGTATAAGATGGAACTCGTCACTAGTTCAAGTCCCTCGAATTTCGATATGGAGTTTCACCTAAGCTCCGAAAGCAGTGTCACCAGGATAAATCAACCAATCAGCCATCCCTAATTCATCTGATGGGTTAGTAGTCGACTTAATCAATGGAGACGCGAAGAAGGCGATCCTTTCCACCAACCGAATTCACCTCTTGGTAAAGAACCTGAAACACTTACCGGCAAACCAGTCCGAAACACCATTTTCACCCTCATTTCCCGAATATCTCGCCACGATTATATACTATATCAAATTCTAGATCTTATTTATCCGCTTGTCCGAACCGACAATCATCCCGAAGTAATAGAAGAAGTCAACGAGCTTCGCGCTCGGGTAGTGGCTTTGGAGAATATGGTGCAAAGGTTACAAACATCAGCAGCAGCATCAGCAGCATAAACAGTACCACCATCAGTAACATCAACAGTATCATCAGCACCAACAACAACATCCGCATCCCAAGCCATCATTTTCACAATCTGTCCCACGAACATCAACGTCATACACACCATAGATACCAAGGAGTACCAACAACAATGAACGATGAAGTATTGATCCATAACTTCATTGAAGAAATATTCTACGAAGAATATGTGGTTTCTAAAAGTTTTAGAGATTATTTATTCTAGCTCAAACCGAAAAGCAAAATGAGTTTAATATCATATTGACTCATTAAATCCATGATTACATCTGAAGAAAATATATATGTAAGTATATTTCCATAAAGATTATAATTAAAAATTCTTTCGTATAAACTGTTAATGATGAAAATATTTTAACGGGTAGGTAATACCAGAGGAATATTTAGATTTCACATTAATAAATTACACGGTACATTATTCGAAGCTGATTCAACAGTCATTCACTATCCTACTTACAACCACCGATATACGTATCCGTTCACCGCAGAATAACCATTTTCATCTAATTTCATATTTGGATTTTGATTTACCAGAATCCAACAAGTTGCATAATGAAGAAAACATTTGACAAAATAAAATTTGTTAGAAACAAACAAATTAACTATGAGAAATTTTGTTAAGAATCCACGCTAACAAAATCCTAGCTAACTGTTCCTAGCTAACTGTTAATTCCGTATTACCTTTTATTTATCAAAATTTATTTATCGCAATTTATTTATCGCATTTTAATTATCGCAATTTTAATTATCGCAATTTTATTTATCGTCATTTAATTTATGTTATTTATTTTACGCGCTTTAAATATCAGGACACGTATACAAGGTTTTGACATATCATATCGACGCATCTATATATATTATTTGGAATAACCATAGACACTCTATATGCAGTAATGATCGAGTTAGCTATTGATAGTTAAAGCTAAGGGGTATAAAATACTATTAATTTTTACAAGAAAATACTATTAAATACGATACAATTTTACACACGATATTTATTTATTTAGAGAATGGATATACTTAAACCTTGCTACAACACTTATAGGCAGTGTACCTAATCGTACAGTAGTGTAGTTTTTAGTAAGTCCGGTTCGTTCCACAGGGAATCTTTTTACAAAGCTTAACGCTATATTAGTTTAAATTTATAAAAATACAAATATATATATATAAGTAATATTATTATTATAAAGGGGGGTTTTTACCGTTTAATGACCGATTTGTCGATTTTAAAACTTTAGTCGCAGTTAAAACCAAATGTAAAATAATAAATAAATACAAGACTTAATTTAAAGCTTAAAGTAAATAACGATAATGAAATTGCGAATAATAAAAGTGCGATAAAATAAACTTGCGATAATTAAAAAGTACGAAAATTAAAGTGCAATTAAATACAATAACAATAAATAAAATGCGATAATTAGAAGTGCAATTAAATATAAAATAAAGGAAATAAAATGTGAAATAAAAGAATTATGCTTATTTAAACTTCCGTAACCATGATGTTTGACATGTTAATTTTAGTTTTATGCCCATGGGTTAATTGTCCTTTGTCCTGGATTATTTAATATGTCCGTCTGGTTTTTGTCCATAACAGTCCATCAGTCATAAATATAAAGTGTGAGTGTCCTCGTCAAATTATCCTTATACCCGAAGTTAAATATTCCAACTAATTGGGGACTTAAACTGTAACAAGATTTTAATACTTTGTTTAATAATTACACCAGGATGTCGACTGAGTGTAACCCAAGGTTTTAATATTTTGTTATCAATTATACCAAGTGTCCTTGTACATAATTTCACCCCTGTTTTAATTATTCTAGTGGCTATTAATCCATTCCCTTGTCCGGTTAAATGAACGATTATTCGTACATATAAATACCCCGCTCATCGTGTCCGATCGAGTGTATATGGTAATTTATAGGGACGCCCAATTGTAAATTTTTATATTAACATTAACAAACTATCATTTAGTTAAACAAATATAAAGCCCATTAATAGCCCATAGTCTAATTTCCACAAGTGTCGTTCTCTTGTCCAAACCCCAATTATGGTACAAAGCCCAATTACCCAATTTTAGTACTTAGCCCAACATCATGATTACTTCGTTTTAAATAAGCATAATAATAACTTAGCTACGAGACATTAAATTAAAAAGGTTGAACATAACTTACAATGATTAAAAATAGCGTAGCGTTACACAGATAGAATTTCGACTTACACCCTTACAACATTTGCTAACATACCCTTATTATTAGGATTTAAAATTAAAATTAAAATTAAAATATAAATTATATATATATATTTACGTATATATTGAGAGAGAGATAGATTATGGATATTGAAAATGATCAGAATTCGGTTGGCTTTATAGGGAATTGAGTTCAGGGGTACTCCGCGACTCGCGGCAACTTTTGCCTTCAAACTCCGCGAGTCGCGGAGTTTGAAAATACATCTCACCATCCTTTGGCTTCTTTCTTACCGACGATTTATAAATATATTATAATATATATATTAATTTTAAGAATTAATTATATATTATATTATATTTATGTGCATAGTTGACTCGTAATTTTTAGTCCATTGCGTCGAGCGTTGAGAGTTGACTCATGTCCCGGTTCCGGATTTTCGAACGTCCCTGCGTACAATTTAATATCTTGTACTTTGCGTTTTGAATCTTGTACTCTTGTAATTTCGAGACGTTTCTTATCAATAATTGGAACCTCTTTGATTGTATTTTGTACTTTTGAGCTTTTTGGTCGTTTGCGTCTTCAATTCGTCGAATCTGTCTTTTGTCTTCACCTTTTATTATTTAAACGAATATCACTTTTAAATAGAACAATTGCAACTAAAAGCTTGTCTTTCTTGGGGAATAATGCTATGAAATATATGTTCGTTTTTAGCATTATCAAATATTCCCACACTTGAGTGTTGCTTGTCCTCAAGCAATATCGTCTTGAAATACTAGAATCACTTCTTTATTCTTCACACTTTGTACATCAGTGATTTCTATACGGCGGTATAAATAATGGTAGTAACGATATGGTTTACAGTCCCACATGACTATAAAAATTTAGATCCATTAAGGAAATTGGATCTTTATGAAAACATTTGATCTTTTGAAAATTAAATCTAGTTTTTACCCTAGATAAGTTTTCCGGAATAACCTTTCACCGGTGTTTGCAAAATATTTTTGTGGGTTTGGTGGGTTTCAGATTTGAAAATTTTAGCTCAAAACTTATGGTTTTGTGTCACCCACTTGCTAACCTTGTATTTGGAAAGCAACACGTCTAGTTTACTTGTCCCGTATATTACCTTTCGGTAAACTACCATCCGGTTGTAAAGGAAAGTGTTGAACAAGCAACTGTTAAGGCAATGTCCCCTGACATGCTTTTAATTATGGTCTATAACGTGTCGGACACAATTACTATCCTTGGTAGGAGCAATAGTAAAGCTCACCCTTATAATTTTTCGGTCTGGCACAAGGTCCTGTCCTTGACCATGCTATGCAACCACCGTTCTTACGGTTGACACCCGATTTGGTTCAGGTGACCTAATGAATTCCAGGTGAATTCCTAGGATTTTACGTTCAATGGTAATGAACGCATTGAAAATGGGTTTTTAGAAAACAAATCGGTTTGTAATTTTATCAAAATATTTTCTCGTTCAAGCTCGAGTTTAGATATCATTGAATTCCATGAGTTTGAATTCTCAATCTTTAAGGTCAATCTCTAGGATTGAGTAATATCAGGCTTAAAAGCTGATTTTTAATCTTTAAGGAGATTATCCTTTCTGGGGATCTGATTCATTAGTCTTATCCAGCTAATTTGCACGGTGCCCCCCATTGTACGAGATAAATCCTTCTCATGGTTAGGATATATCTGACCACTTGGCGACCCTGTTTAATGCTGAGGTCCGTGGATTTCCTGCTGATTTTAGTGATGACTTTTCTAGATTTTTTCGTCAACCTACAGCTGGTCTGGACGACAACTTCTTGACCTAAATTAAGAAGCGCGTTTCTTTTTCGGAAGACTTTACTTCCTTTTAATGATGGAATTGATTCATCGTGTAGATCCATCTCTTCTTTTCTTTCATCGGGTAAAACAGTTTAGTTTGGTCCAAAGCAAAAGTATTTTCAGTTATTTGTACAAAAATATGTGACATATGATTTGAATAACTTGGAGAATTTTCCCACACTTGGCTTTTATTTTCCTTTTTATTGTCCTCTATTCCATTTTAAATGAATTTTAATTTGTTTCTCAATTTATGTCCTTTTTGAGGTAACAATAATTTCGGTGTTAACACCTAGTTTTATCGTTCATAAATATGTATAAAGATGATTTTGAGTTCATTTAATTGAAAATTTTGAAAAATTTTACTAGAATTGGGTAGTCAGTATATAAGACTAGGGCTGTTCTTTATCATCAGAGAGCACTAGATTCTAATACAACTACTACGTTACTAGTATTTTTAATGGTAACCACGTGTTTACGATAAAAATTTTAAAATCCGAAAGAATTTAACCCCTTCCCACACTTAAGATCTTGCAATGCCCTCATTTGCAAGAAATCAGTAACAATTTAAATTATTGAGGGTGATTTGTGTGAAAATGATTAAATTTTTACCAAAGTTTCCAAATATATTGGCGTTTGTTTGCTGAATGATAAATGGTGCACATCTTTGTTCATTCCGTCTTGTTTGTTATTTCACATATATTTTGCATCTTGTCGTCAAAATTAGTTGCTTTTGCTGAACTTAATGCCAGTCTTTGAAAATGCGTTGTTTTACCCTGTTGTGTACATAAGATAAACTGCAAACATATATACATATTTTTGAAGTTTGGTATATTACCCCACATTCAAAAATTATTAAAATCTAAGAATAAAAGTTAGAAAATTATAAAAACTATTACAATATTAACATAAGTATTAAACGTATCAACATTACAAATTACAAAATAAATAAAACTAAGTAGATTAGGGATGATACTGATACCAATAGGGGTTCCATGCATAACCATAGGTACTATAAAATGCTTCGGCTGGGTTATACGTAGGATACGGTGGTTGAATCTCTATAGACCAGGGAGGGAATATGGGCTTTGGAGTAGGAATATAGTTTCTACCTATATGTTGGCAATAAGCTATGATTTGGTTTTGATGAACTTGCCAATCTTCAAATGCTCTTTGTCTAGCATTTTCGTACTCCTGTGAAGCTATAAACCTTTGCATTTCTTACATTTCATTTCCCCCTCCTACATTACCTTGCTGTTGGTTTCTCTCAACCTGTGGATGTCTACCATGGTATTGTACTGCGGCATTATTTCGCCTCTTCAAAACTTTTGCACCATGGTATACATTTAAACCTATTGTATCGCGGGGTTCTGGTTCTTCGACTAGTAATCCCCCTGACTTATATCCACACCGAGATATTCAGCAATCAAAGTAATAAATATACCACCTCCTATTATGCTATGCGGTCTCATCCCCCTAACCATAGCTGATAAATAATAACCCACATAATAAGGTATACTTATAGCGCTTTGTGGGTCTCGAATACACATATGGTAAAACAAATCCTGTTCATTTACCTTTTCCTTGTTCTTACCTCTTTGTGTAATCGAATTAGCTAAAAACCTATGAATTACTCTTAATTTAGCTCTATCTATATCCAAATAAGAGTAATTTCCCCCTTTAAATCGGTGATGGCTTGTCATTTGACTCCATACACCATGTGTATCAAAATTTTCATATATCTTTCTACCATTTAGTATCAACCCTCTACAATCGGCAGATGCTAACTCCTCAGGCGTATATATACGTAAAGCCTGAGCCATGTCTAGTAAAGACATGTGGCGCATCGAACCTCCTAACAAAAATCTAATAAAAGATCGATCGGTTAAACTAGCTACCCGATCATTTAATTCTATACTACACAACAATTCTTCACACCATACTTTATATACAGGTCTACGCATGGTGAATAAACGTATCCAATCGTTAAAAGTAGAATTACCATACCTCTGTGCAAGTAATTCCCTAATTGGCCCGGCCAATTCTACAGCTTCTAATGGTCCCCATTCTATGACCCTAGGTACCTCAACAACTTTAGAATGAAGAGTATGCAAACCCCTTTGGTATTTTGGATAATCTATCCAAAGTCTGTCAAATCTCAGGTTCGGGTGCAAATCTTCCAAGTGCATATTAGAAAATGTCATGACTGGATGAGGTATATCTTGTTTGTAGTAGTTATCCACCTCCTGTTGTTCCGCATTCTCAGCAGGAGCATTGCGAGCTTGGGATGAAGATTCACCCCTTTCAGTCTGCAAAACACATCAAACACAATTTTTGTGCATCCAAATATGCATTAGTGTCAGCAAAATCATCAATCAAAATAATTACAATGACATGATCAATTTATATCAAACTTAAGCTCATTTTCATATTTTCATCAAATCTACACTTTTTCAAATAAGCATATACGAAAATGTTCGCCAAGTTCATAAGCATTCAACTCAAATAACATGTCAAAATAATCATCACTAGCAATTAAACAAGTTTCAAATGGCATTATCTCTCAAAAATCAAGTTCATGAATTTTTAGACTTGAAAAAGTCCACTTTAATTCTCAAAATCAAGTTTAGGCTCAAAGTTTGGATCATTTAACTACCTAAACATGTTACACTACTTAATTTAGCAACAATTCATGACAAAAATCGCACATAACCTGTTTATATCAAAAAGCCCCAAATTTACTCAAGAACACAAACCCTAGATTACTCAAAATTTGAAGTTTAAGGCTTCTAATCATGTTAAATATCATCAATCTAGGTTATACAAACATAATACATAAACAATTTAAGCATAATTACACTAAAAAGCATCAAAATTAAATTGGGGAAAAAATTGCTCAAGAACACTAATTTTCGGATTAAATGGTGTTTAGGTGTAGAAATTTACCGTTTCTCTTGAGTAATTCCTTGATAGCATCCTTCTCAACATGATTTTAGTAAAAGATTTGATGATTAACGGTTAAAAATTGTGATTTTGGGGGTGTTTTCTCTGGTTTTTGCGCAGTATTTTCGCTGTATGTGTGGTGTGGGTTGTTCAACTGATCAGTTTTTGTGTTTTTATTTTTTTTCTGAGTTTTGGTCCCTCCGCGAGTCGCGGTGTTTGAACCTTCAAACTCCGCGAGTCGCGGAGTTTGTATTTTTTTTTTACATCTTATACTAATTAAAACAATTAAGTAATTAATTTTAAAATTTTGTTTCCCTTGTTATCGTTTCGGATCGATGTCCTAGTCCGTCTCTCGACAAAATTTTAAAATTTGTCTTTTTGTAGCGATTGTTTTAAAAGCTAAGATTTTTGGGTTTTTTTTAATGTTTTTGGCATACTTTAATTCAATAAGATTAAAAATAATGATAATAAAAGTTCTCGTCCCTCTCTCGGGTAAAGCAATTTCGGTTCAAAGACCTAGTCTTCAACTTACGACGAAGTTTAAAAATCATATTTTTAACTTAGCGAGATAAAGTAAATTTTTGTTTTTAAATTCACACAATTTAAATATAAAATTCAAAATTAATATTAAAAATTCACACCAAACTTACAATTTAAAATGCATAAAAATAAAATTCATATTTTAAAAATTAAAAATTCACACCAAACTTAATTTAAAAATTCATATTATAAATTCACACCAAACTTATATTAATTTTTCAAATATTTACAATTTTAAATATATTGTTTTTACAAAGTTTACAATATTAATTTAAGATTTATATATTAATTTTAAAAACATTGTAAAAATAAAATTAAAAATCTTTTTGGCTTTTTATCCCACTTTAATCAATCAAATATTATTAAAAATATGTGCCCCTCTTTTCGGTAAAGTAATTTCGGTTCCATGACCTAATTTAACTCATGACGAATTTTTGAAATATTTTGGGTTGATTGATTAAAGATATTTATACCTTAAGAATAAACGTTAAATTTCGCAGTGATGTAATAAATTTTTGAATGATATCAATAATTTCGGTCACCAAACCTAATTTTATTCAATACCAATTTAATACTTTATAGCGAACAAATTAGCGTTTATTATCAAAAGGTTAAAAATAAAAATAAAAAAAAATAAAAACTGTACAAACATACCTGTGAAATAGATTTCTTAGTTATATGATCTATCCCATTCATAAGATAGTCGGTTTAATTGGTTTTCCATGGCTACATAGGCGTACCTGAAAGGACCCGTCCTAATCCATCCGGACGAAGTCCATATCGATTACAAACGATTCACAACAGTTGATTACATCGCGAGGTAATTGACCTCTATATGATAAATTTTACAAACATTGCATTCGTTTTTAAAAGACAAACTTTCGTTACATCGACAGTTGACAGGCATGTAAAGCATTTCATAATATATCCAAATATAATTGACTTAATAATAATCTTGATGAACTCAACGACTTGAATGCAACATCTTTTGAAATATGTCATGAATGACTCCAAGTAATATCTCTAATATGAGCAAATGCACAGCGGAAGATTTCTTTCGTACCTGAGAATAAACATGCTTTAAAGTGTCAACTAAAAGGTTGGTGAGTTCATTAGTTTATCATAAAGAATCATTTCATAATTTTAATAGACCACAAGATTTCATACTTCCATTTCTCATAATCATACGTCCCATGCATAGAGACAAAAATATCATTCATATGGATTGAACACCTGGTAACCGACATTCACAATATGCATATAAGAATATCCCCATCATTCCGGGATCCTCCTTCGGACATGATATAAATTTTGAAGTACTAAAGCATCCGGTACTTTGGATGGGGCTTGTTGGGCCCGATAGATCTATCTTTAGAGTTCGCGTCAATTAGGGTGTCTGTTCCCTAATTCTTAGATTACCAGACTTAATAAAAAGGGGCATATTCAGTTTCGATCATTCAACCATAGAACGTAATTTCGATTACTTGTGTCTATTTCGTAAAACAGTTATAAAAGTTGCGCATGTATTCTCAGCCCAAAAATATAAAGGGTAAAAAGGTAAATGAAACTCACGTATTGTATTTCGTAGTAAAAATACATATAACGTCATTGAACAATGCAGGGTTGGCCTCGGATTCACGAACCTATATCAGTTGCATATGTATTAACACATATCCCAATTAATCAACTAGGTTTGCTTGTATTTTATATTTTTATATAGATAACAGTTGTTCGTTAAAAATATTAATAGTAATGATAATAATAAAAATGATAATACTTTTAATAATAAAGATAATACTAATAAATAAATGATAAAAATGTTATATGTTAATATTGATAATTATAATAATAAAAGGGATAAAAATAATAGTAATAATAATTATAATTCTAACATTCATAATCTTAATAATTATAATAATAACAATAATCATTAATACACATAATAATAATAATAATACAAATGAACAAAAATAAAGCTACCTTAAAGGAAAATGGCCTAAAAAAATTGTACTGCAGCTCCAGGGACTTGAACCCGTGTCCTCTTGGATACACAAACCAACCGTAAACCCACCCTCTGCTCGCTACTTTTCTGATTCAATCTATACCCCGTATTTATTTATCCCATAGTATTAACCTTAACTGTTACGGCCCAACCATTAATCTGTTGGGTCTCGACCCATCTATCAATTAAACCCAAATCCAATCAAAACTCATAACTAGTCTACTGGGAGTCCACTAGGAATTTGGCCCAAACAACAATTGAAACCGTCATCTCAGTTAGCAAAGTATCAGTTTCTGTTTTCGATTCAAAGTCACACCCTATACTTTCATCTATATTATCTTTATCTTTATATGTATCATATAACCACTTTATTAAGTCAAGTGGTTTAGACTTGTTTGCCATTAACTAAAAAAAAAATATGCACATCGATCAAATATTCCCATTCGATGGCTTAATATATCATACAGAAAATTTTCTTTTTCTATCATTATCACTCATGTAATTAATCATCATTATTACTTATGCGTATCATCTACCGTCACCATTATTATTCAATTCATGCCTTATGTTTTATCATCATAACATTCACTAATCCTAATATAATAATATCAATAATGAGTTCACTAATAATATATTTAATACTTAAAAGGAATGGGAAGCAAGTAATTGAATGATTGTTTCGGCCAACAATCATGTACCAAATTCGACAGTACATGGTCACCACTAACATAAAGTATTATTATCATATCAAAGTGTATTACCTTTTCCTTTTTGCTCTCAATAAATTACTCATTTTCCCTTAATGGTTCACAGCTTTTTCTATTTAAAAAATCATTTAGGAACATCATAGTTCGGCTGCAACAGCAGCCCTTCAGCGATTAATTTTGGTGATGATCGTGATGGTTTGCGAGGTTTAACAGAAAACATAGCGGGCCAAGCAACCACTTTATACAAAAGGATTTCTTTTTCCATTACTAAACAAGTGGGGCTACATTGTTGTAGGTATCGGCCAAGAAGCAAAGAAACATGCAAAAGCAAATTCCAATCATTGACTTTAACCTCTATCATTGGTTTTATTTGTAACTGAGAAGGAAAATTATTTAGGCGTAACAGTTTAAAAAGGGGACGGTTTTGTTGGTCTTCTTTGTGTTTCACTAAAAGAAAGGGTGAGAAAGAGATGTTGTAGGTGGTGGTGACCGACGGTTGTTTTCGAAGAACAGACTCATGATATGCAGTAGCGATGGTGGTGTTTATGGTGGCTATTATAGTTGTTGTAGGTTGTAGTAGTAATTGATGAATCAATGGAGATTGTAGGGGTGGTGAAGTGGTCCTGGGTTTCCTTTCAAACAACAGAAAAATAAATATAAAAGCGTTTAACAGATACTGCATAGTGAAGCAGCAGAAGTTACTTACGTGGATGTTGGGTTTCGAGAAGACGGGATGTAGTAGTAAGTATTAGCTCAAGTAAGGTGATGGTAGTTAATAGTGGTAGTGTAATTTATGTGTATGTGCGTGTTCTGTGAACTGCAACAGAAAGATATAATGGCAACATGGTATTATTGGTTGTAATCAATGGTTGTTGATTGGTTTGATGCTTATGTTCGAAAACAGGAGAAGAAGACAGTCACGAAGGAAAGGAGAAGAGAAAGGAAGAAGAGAAGAAAGGGATTGGCAACGAATTTTGTTTGTTAATGGGATCCTTAGGAATCAAATCGTACCAATTACAGACAGATTAAATAGTTCAGACAAGGACAGGAAATTGAATTCAATCTGCTTTTGATTCTATATATATAAATTTAATTTTTGTAATTAATCTTTATTAATTATAATTATTGTACTTATTAAATAATAATAATTAGTAATATTAATAATAGAATTTATAATATGGGTATTAATAATAATAATAATATTAATAACAAAGTAATACTAAAATCGTATTTATAATATTGATAATATTAGTAATAGCAATATAAATGATAGTTTTTATAATAATACCTATATTAATAATGATATTAAATAAATAATATTAATATCAATGTAATTAAATGAAATTTTTAATAATAATAATAACTAATAACATTTAAATTACAATTAAATTATACATTCAATTATTCGTATAGTAATATTTATTTAAATAATCCTAACCTTACAATTATACAATAATAATATGATTATTAATATTAATAGTAACACTGAAAGTAATGGTAGTATTACATCAACAATAAACAACTATGTCTTAATTTGAAATCAATATCACATATAATTAGTTATGTAATATTTATATATATACTGTATATATATAATAACTCTAACGACCCGTCCTAATCCACAAGGACGAATACATTACATTTGGTTACATTGCGAGGTACTAGACCTCTATATGATACATTTTACAAACATTGCATTCGGTTTTGAAAAGACAATATTTCATTACATCGAAAGTTGACGACATGCATACCATTTTATAATATATCTAACTATAATTGACTTAATAATAATCTTGGTGAACTCAACGACTCGAATGCAACGTCTTTTGAAATATGTCCTGAATGACTCCAAGTAATGTCTCTAAAATGAGCAAGTGCACAGCGGAAGATTTCTTTCATACCTGAGAATAAACATGCTTTAAAGTGTCAACCAAAAGGTTGGTGAGTTCATTAGTTTAACATAAATAATCCTTTCCTAATTTTAATAGACCACAAGATTTCATACTTCCATTTCTCATAATCATACGTCCCATGCATAGAGACAAAAATATCATTCATATGGATTGAACACCTGGTAACCGACATTCACAATATGTATATAAGAATATCCCCATCATTCCGGGATCCTCCTTCGGACATGATATAAATTTCGAAGTACTAAAGCATCCGGTACTTTGGATGGGGCTTGTTGGGCCCGATAGATCTATCTTTAGAGTTCGCGTCAATTAGGGTGTCTGTTCCCTAATTCTTAGATTACCAGACTTAATAAAAAGGGGCCTATTCGATTTCGATCATTCAACCATATAATGTAGTTTCAATTACTTGTGTCTATTTCGTAAAACAGTTATAAAAACAGCGCATGTATTCTCAGTCCCAAAAATATATATTGCAAAAGCATTTAAAAAGGAATTAATGAAACTCACGCTTATAAATATTGTAAAACAGTTAATAAAGCATTTGCATGTATTCTCAGCCCAAAATGTATATAAAAAGGGAATAATGAAACTCACACATATAAATATTATAAAATAGTTAATAAAGCATTTGCATGTATTCTCAGCCCAAAAATGTAAAGAGTGAAAAGGGATCAAATGAAACTCACTATAATGTATTTTGTAGTAAAAATACATATGACGACATTGAACAATGCAGGGTTTGTCTCGGATTCACGAACCTATATCAAGTATTAACACATTATTGTATAAATCAATTAAGTTTATATATTTGTTATGTATTAATTATTCTTATAATATATTATGATACTTATTTGATATTTAATTAATGTTATATTAATAATATTAGTTGAAACATAATTTTTATGTAATATTAGTATATTTTATGTTATAATATATTTACATATATATATCTTTTATTTTGCAAAATTAATAATCGTAGAAATACCTGACTAAGGGTAATAATAATAATACTAATAGTATGATACTAGTAATAATAATGATAATAATGATTATCATACTTATATGGTGATAATAATATTTATAATACTAATAATAACAATCATAATAACAATACTATTAAATGATCATAAATTCTTATTTTAGTAATAATAATAGTAATAATTATATTACTACTAATAATAACAATAATAATAATAATATTAATTTTAGAAATGAGAACTACCTTCAAAGAGCTTTTCTAAAAAAAACTGCCCCAAACAGGGCTCGAACTCGAGACCTCTCGCCCACCCGCAAACACCCTTAACCATTCTTCCATCCATGTTTTTCTGACTTATAAGGCAACCCAAACATATATATCTAGTATTTCTTTCATCTTAGTTCATCATCTTCTTCACCAAGTTTAAAATCAAACGGGAGCAAAAACTCAACAACAATCGAACGGGTTTTCATTTATGACTTGTAAACAACATGAAACAAAAAAAAATGTGTTCATGATATAAAAAAAATGAGAAAAAAAAACACAAAAAATGCTACTAATTTTGAGTTCGTTTTGGACAATCTTTACAACATGAAACATGTTTCAAATCATTCCTAAAATCTATCAAAATCATCAATTTAACTTAAAACATCAAAACAAGCTCTAATTTCTCCAAGAACAAAACAGTTGACTTTTGATAATTTAACTTTGACTCGCAAATTCGAATTCGTTATTAAGAATTGGAACTTGAGATTTTGCAGGAAGTTTAAGTAAATGATTCCTAACAACTCTGCATTTTTAGTTTTTGAAATTTGTTTCGAATTTACGTTAGTGTATATTACTGTGAAGAACTCAAGAACTCAAAAATTGATTTTTAGATTAAGAGTGTTATAGGTTATGATTACAACATGAATTGTGTTGCAAATCATTCCTATAATCTTTATGGATCATCAAATTAACTGGAGATATCAAAACAAACTCGAGTTTGATTCAAGAACACTTAGTTGACTTTTAAAACCAAAACTTTGACTCCAAAATTAGAGATTAATAGAAAGAATTGAGGATTGAAAACTTACAGATAGTTTAGATAGACGATTCCTAACAAGACTGTATTATTACATTTTGAAAATTCATTCAAAATCAAAATATGATGAAAAAGATAAATGTACAGAGTGTGGAGCATATTTTCTGGGTTTTTCAGTTTTATTCAATCACTGAATGCAATAGACAATATATAGCAAAGGATTTCTGTTTTGAATTGTGATTGAAGCAGACTCATAACAAACTCCGACAGATACAAAAATCATATACAGTAGGGATGTGGATGTGAAACTGAATGGTACTAGTTCTTGATTCTTTTTTTTATAATTAAATTAATATTAATAATTGATAATATATTAATAATAATTATTATTATATAAGTACTAATGATACAAAATTCATAAAAATGATAATAATAATAATACTATTAGTGTTAATAATAATAAATTGTATTAGTTTCTAATAATTTGTACGTTGTCACCCGTCTTACGTCCCGGTTCCGGTTTCTCGAACGCATTTTCGTATGCTTAGAAAACTGATACCTTACATTTCGCGAATTGTACCTTTATTAATAATTAGACTTAAATTAATGGAAAACTAACCCACTCAAAGTGTAACTTAATCTTTTGAGTGTTTTGGTTATTTACTTCTATAAATCATATTCTCGTTATTTATCAAAGCATATTTAATAATATTAAATCAAAACGTTTTATGACTAATTTGATATTATTATTCATCACTTTGTAAAATAAAAATATATTTTCATTTAAAATATAAACTTGTACATACCGTATATAATGGAAATATTAATGTAATAATATAATATTTAGTTTTTCAAAACTAATAATAGTTCAAAAGTTTATTTTAAATTCGTTTAGAAAATCTTATAACACGTAACGTTTATACTTTAAACTTAATTTGATATGATTCATTTATGCGCCAACGTTTAGTTTAATTTCCTTAAACTTTCTAAATAATATATCTTAATATCGATCAAATCAAATAACAAGTGTTGCTATCGTTTACATAAATAATTTGTAATCAGATATGTATTTAATATACATAAACACGTTTTAAATACACGTTGCAAGTTATTTAAATATATCTTAACAATTAATATTCAACTTACGTTATCTAACAAAGACATTTTAATAACCAAGTTATATTACATTGGAAAATGTTTTCGCACGTTTGTAAATAGATCAATCAAGTAATATGAAATTCAATTCTCCACTAACATTTGTCTGACACTAGATAAGTGATACTTTGTTTTCATTTGAAAATCACTTTATCATTTATTCCGAATACCGTTAAAAACAAATGATTTCTCAAATCAACGTGGACCTCATAACAGAGACTCGTAATCATAATTCAATGTATCTGATAATTCAATCATATGATATTATCTTTTAATTTCGTCAATAACTATATTAACTTATATTGAAACAAAATACGTTCATGTAAAGTATTATATGTCTAATACTTTGTTAACATTTTCAACTAATAAGTATATATTATATATACATATCAATATACACATAAATGTTCGTGAATCGTTGAGCATAGTCAAAGGGTAATTGATTACATGAATATAGATTTCAAAACTTTCGAGACTCAACATTACAGATTTTGCTTATCGTGTCGGAAACATATAAAGATTAAAGTTTAAATTTGATCGGAAATTTCCGGGTCATCACAGTACCTACCCGTTAAAGAAATTTCATCCCGAAATTTGATCGAGGTCGTCATGCTAACTATAAAAATGTCTTCATGATGAATATGAGTCGATGAATAGAGTTTTATCATCATTGAGTAATATAGATAAAACAATTTGATTACGTGAAGAGTATAAGGGAAGCTATCGCAGGAGAGTGAAATGAGTAACTGTATATTCGTTTTAACCGATGACGTAGTTATGATTTGTTTCCGGATTTCATGGAATTTAAAGAAAATCTTTGCAATAAGATTTGGTTCTTCAGTAATTAAGGAAATTTGGATCTTCTTTGTTTAAATGCAATAATTTGTTGCGATCGCTCTGTCGCATATTTTACTATAAATCCATCCCCTTTGTTTCCTTATTTTCACAACTCACAACTTTTATTCTTTCTCCTCAATTCATACTTTAAAACATTCGTCAATATGCTCCATCCCGTTTTGATTCTTGATATACTCTTAACTTTCATATCTATCATTCTTCTTTTCCATCTACCGCCGGAAGAATCTATTCACTTATAATATACTCTGGGTTTTATAGTGCTCTTAGTTCTCCCGTGTCTTTATATTGCTATATGCATCGATATATACGGTTTATAAATTCTGGGTGGTTGTTGGGTTTTATATCTTTTCTTATATTTCGATGTCCCTACTTCTGTCTCCCCTAATCATTGTCATCCATTGTTAATGCTCTCTCCTATTTGTTGCGATTTATACCCCAATTTCTATTTCAGAGTTTTGTCCTTTCGTTTCTTCTTCTTGTGATTAAGCACCGCTTGTAATGGTCCAGAATTTGCAGATATGAATTTCGGAATGAACATTGTTAATGTTCTAAGAAGAAAATCGTAATGGTACGATCTTAATTTGATAAATTACCAGAATATCCGGAAAGATAGAACTATCAAAAAGATATGTTCTTAATATGTTTAGAGATTGGGTAGAATGTAAGAGTCGTGTAAATGGCACATGATGACGATATGTTCTGTGAATTATCACGTTCCATTAGAAACTCAGCATGACTTACTGTAATATAATCACGTTGATCAAATGTCATTATATTATACTAACTCATGCTTCAGTTCCCAACACTACTTCAAAATCATTTATATTTTCTACTCGAAGGTTTTAGAATTTAGAAACTAAAATAGTTTCTTTTATGATGTAACACAGATAACACGAAGAGATAACTAATTTCGGATAAGAAGAGTTTTGAAAATATCCTTAGAAATATCAAAGATATTTATGATGATATTTTCAGAATTTCTAAGATCGAAGGTTGATGAAGAAAGATTTTCCACAAGATTTAATATGAGTATAGAGCAAGGTTTTCTCTAAAGATTTCATTGGATACAGAATTATCCGGATTCTTTGAATATAGGGTTTGGTCCTTGTATTTGTCCTTGGCCTCCTTCATGGTTAGCTCAATCCGTTTTCCAGTTCCAACTTTTCTGAGCTTTTCCAACATGCTATTCTTTATTATCAAACTTCTGGCTGTTAAGATCGTTTACAGTTTTTACTGCTTCATTCAGCTTTTTCAACATTTCGAGTATTGATTCGTAGACTGGGTGCTTTTCATAATTTCAGAATGGAAGGTCATAATTCTAAGAGATAAAGGTTATATGTATACCTATAACTGTTGTTGTAGAATTGTTACGGGATTCAAAATACTGATTGCTGATTCCCGGTAATTGGTATGACAATACTCGTTACAAGATGCAGACGAATATATGATAAGGTTTTAATGAACAGATATAATGGTTCTTCGAAGGGACTTAATGAAATGTCCCGTTCTTATTGATTAAAAACGTTCCATATTAATTGATTTCGTTGCGAGGTTTTGACCTCTATATGAGACGTTTTTCAAAGAGTGCATTCATTTTTAAAACAAACCATAACCTTTATTTCATAAATAAAGGTTTAAAAGCTTTACGTAGATTATCAAATAATGATAATCTAAAATATCCTGTTTACACACGACCATTACATAATGGTTTACAATACAAATATGTTACATCGAAATTAGTTTCTTGAATGCAGTTTTTACACAATATCATACAAACATGGACTCCAAATCTTGTCCTTATTTTAGTATGCAACAGCGGAAGCTCTTAGTATTCACCTGAGAATAAACATGCTTTAAACGTCAACAAAAATGTTGGTGAGTTATAGGTTTAACCTATATGTATCAAATCATAACAATAGACCACAAGATTTCATATTTCAATACACATCCCATACATAGAGATAAAAATCATTCATATGATGAATACCTGGTAACCGACATTAACAAGATGCATATATAAGAATATCCCCATCATTCCGGGACACCCTTCGGATATGATATAAATTTTGAAGTACTAAAGCATCCGGTACTTTGGATGGGGCTTGTTGGGCCCGATAGATCTATCTTTAGGATTCGCGTCAATTAGGGTGTCTGTTCCCTAATTCTTAGATTACCAGACTTAATAAAAAGGGGCATATTCGATTTCGATAATTCAACCATAGAATGTAGTTTCACGTACTTGTGTCTATTTTGTAAATCATTTATAAAACCTGCATGTATTCTCTTCCCAAAAATATTAGATTTTAAAAGTGGGACTATAACTCACTTTCACAGATTTTTACTTCGTCGGGAAGTAAGACTTGGCCACTGGTTGATTCACGAACCTATAACAATATATACATATATATCAAAGTATGTTCAAAATATATTTACAACACTTTTAATATATTTTGATGTTTTAAGTTTATTAAGTCAGTTGTCCTCGTTAGTAACCTACAACTAGTTGTCCACAGTTAGATGTACAGAAATAAATCGATAAATATTATCTTGAATCAATCCACGACCCAGTGTATACGTATCTCAGTATTGATCACAACTCAAACTATATATATTTTGGAATCAACCTCAACCCTGTATAGCTAACTCCAACATTCACATATAGAGTGTCTATGATTGTTCCGAAATATATATAGATGTGTCGACATGATAGGTCGAAACATTGTATACGTGTCTATGGTATCTCAAGATTACATAATATACAATACAAGTTGATTAAGTTATGGTTGGAATAGATTTGTTACCAATTTTCACGTAGCTAAAATGAGAAAAATTATCCAATCTTGTTTTACCCATAACTTCTTCATTTTAAATCCGTTTTGAGTGAATCAAATTGATATGGTTTCATATTGAACTCTATTTTATGAATCTAAACAGAAAAATATAGGTTTATAGTCAGAAAAATATGTTACAAGTCGTTTTTGTAAAGGTAGTCATTTCAGTCGAAAGAACGACGTCTAGATGACCATTTTAGAAAACATACTTCCACTTTGAGTTTAACCATAATTTTTGGATATAGTTTCATGTTCATAATAAAAATCATTTTCTCAGAATAACAACTTTTAAATCAAAGTTTATCATGGTTTTTAATTAAGTAACCCAAAACAGCCCGCGGTGTTACTACGACGGCGTAAATCCGGTTTTACGGTGTTTTTCGTGTTTCCAGATTTTAAATCATTAAGTTAGCATATCATATAGATATAGAACATGTGTTTAGTTGATTTTAAAAGTCAAGTTAGAAGGATTAACTTTTGTTTGCGAACAAGTTTAGAATTAACTAAACTATGTTCTAGTGATTACAAGTTTAAACCTTCGAATATGATAGCTTTATATGTATGAATCGAATGATGTTATGAACATCATTACTACCTTAAGTTCCTTGGATAAACCTACTGGAAAAGAGAAAAATGGATCTAGCTTCAACGGATCCTTGGATGGCTCGAAGTTCTTGAAGCAGAATCATGACACGAAAACAAGTTCAAGTAAGATCATCACTTGAAATAAGATTGTTATAGTTATAGAAATTGAAACAAAGTTTGAATATTATTATTACCTTGTATTAGAATGATAACCTACTGTAAGAAACAAAGATTTCTTGAGGTTGGATGATCACCTTACAAGATTGGAAGTGAGCTAGCAAACTTGAAAGTATTCTTGATTTTATGTAACTAGAACTTTTGGAATTTATGAAGAACACTTAGAACTTGAAGATAGAACTTGAGAGAGATCAATTAGATGAAGAAAATTGAAGAATGAAAGTGTTTGTAGGTGTTTTTGGTCGTTGGTGTATGGATTAGATATAAAGGATATGTAATTTTGTTTTCATGTAAATAAGTCATGAATGATTACTCATATTTTTGTAATTTTATGAGATATTTCATGCTAGTTGCCAAATGATGGTTCCCACATGTGTTAGGTGACTCACATGGGCTGCTAAGAGCTGATCATTGGAGTGTATATACCAATAGTACATACATCTAAAAGCTGTGTATTGTACGAGTACGAATACGGGTGCATACGAGTAGAATTGTTGATGAAACTGAACGAGGATGTAATTGTAAGCATTTTTGTTAAGTAGAAGTATTTTGATAAGTGTATTGAAGTCTTTCAAAAGTGTATAAATACATATTAAAACACTACATGTATATATATTTTAACTGAGTCGTTAAGCCATCGTTAGTCGTTACATGTAAGTGTTGTTTTGAAACCTTTAGGTTAACGATCTTGTTAAATGTTGTTAACCCAATGTTTATAATATCAAATGAGATTTTAAATTATTATATTATCATGATATTATCATGTATGAATATCTCTTAATATGATATATATATACATTAAATGTCTTTACAACGATAATCGTTACATATATGTCTCGTTTAAAAATCATTAAGTTAGTAGTCTTGTTTTTACATATGTAGTTCATTGTTAATATACTTAATGATATGTTTACTTATCATATTATCATGTTAACTATATATATATCCATATATATGTCATCATATAGTTTTTACAAGTTTTTAACGTTCGTGAATCACCGGTCAACTTGGGTGGTCAATTGTCTATATGAAACATATTTCAATTAATCAAGTCTTAACAAGTTTGATTGCTTAACATATTGGAAACATTTAATCATGTAAATATCAATCTCAATTAATATATATAAACATGGAAAAGTTCGGGTCACTACAGTACCTACCCGTTAAATAAATTTCGTCCCGAAATTTTAAGCAGTTGGAGGTGTTGACGTATCTTCTGGAAATAAATGCGGGTATTTCTTCTTCATCTGATCTTCACGCTCCCAGGTGAACTCGGGTCCTCTACGAGCATTCCATCGAACCTTAACAATTGGTATCTTTTTTTGCTTAAGTCTTTTAACCTCACGATCCATTATTTCGACGGGTTCTTCGATGAATTGAAGTTTTTCGTTGATTTGGATTTCATCTAACGGAATAGTGAGATGTTCTTTAGCAAAACATTTCTTCAAATTCGAGACGTGGAAAGTGTTATGTACAGCCACGAGTTGTTGAGGTAACTCAAGTCGGTAAGCTACTGGTCCGACACGATCAATAATCTTGAATGGTCCAATATACCTTGGATTTAATTTCCCTCGTTTACCAAATCGAACAACGCCTTTCCAAGGTGCAACTTTAAGCATGATCATCTCTCCAATTTCAAATTCTATATCTTTTCTTTTAATGTCAGCGTAGCTCTTTTGTCGACTTTGGGCGGTTTTCAACCGTTGTTGAATTTGGATGATCTTCTCGGTAGTTTCTTGTATAATCTCCGGACCCGTAATCTGTCTATCCCCCACTTCACTCCAAAAAATCGGAGACCTGCACTTTCTACCATAAAGTGCTTCAAACGGCGCCATCTCAATGCTTGAATGGTAGCTGTTGTAGGAAAATTCTGCTAACGGTAGATGTCGATCCCAACTGTTTCTGAAATCAATAACACATGCTCGTAGCATGTCTTCAAGCGTTTGTATCGTCCTTTCGCTCTGCCCATCAGTTTGTGTATGATAGGCAGTACTCATGTCTAGACGAGTTCCTAATGCTTGCTGTAATGTCTGCCAGAATCTTGAAATAAATCTGCCATCCCTATCAGAGATAATAGAGATTGGTATTCCATGTCTGGAGATGACTTCCTTCAAATACAGTCGTGCTAACTTCTCCATCTTGTCATCTTCTCTTATTGGCAAGAAGTGTGCTGATTTGGTGAGACGATCAACTATTACCCAAATAGTATCAAAACCACTTGCAGTCCTTGGCAATTTAGTGATGAAATCCATGGTAATGTTTTCCCATTTCCATTCCGGGATTTCGGGTTGTTGAAGTAGACCTGATGGTTTCTGATGCTCAGCTTTGACCTTAGAACATGTCAAACATTCTCCTACGTATTTAGCAACATCGGCTTTCATACCCGGCCACCAAAAATGTTTCTTGAGATCCTTGTACATCTTCCCCGTTCCAGGATGTATTGAGTATCTGGTTTTATGAGCTTCTCTAAGTACCATTTCTCTCATATCTCCAAATTTTGGTACCCAAATCCTTTCAGCCCAATACCGGGTTCCGTCTTCCCGAATATTAAGATGTTTCTCCGATCCTTTGGGTACTTCATCCTTTAAATTTCCCTCTTTTAAAACTCCTTGTTGCGCCTCCTTTATTTGAGTAGTAAGGTTATTATGAATCATTATATTCATAGATTTTACTCGAATGGGTTCTCTGTCCTTCCTGCTCAAGGCATCGGCTACCACATTTGCCTTCCCCGGGTGGTAACGAATCTCAAAGTCGTAATCATTCAATAATTCAATCCACCTACGCTGCCTCATATTCAGTTGTTTCTGATTAAATATGTGTTGAAGACTTTTGTGGTCGGTATATATAATACTTTTGACCCCATATAAGTAGTGCCTCCAAGTCTTTAATGTAAAAACAACCGCGCCTAATTCCAAATCATGCGTCGTATAATATTGTTCGTGAATCTTCAATTGTCTAGACGCATAAGCAATCACCTTCGTTCGTTGCATTAATACACAACCGAGACCTTGCTTTGATGCATCACAATAAATCACAAAATCATCATTCCCTTCAGGCAATGACAATATAGGTGCCGTAGTTAGCTTTTTCTTCAATAACTGAAACGCTTTCTCTTGTTCATCATTCCATTCAAATTTCTTCCCTTTATGCGTTAATGCAGTCAAGGGTTTTGCTATTCTGGAAAAGTCTTGGATGAACCTTCTGTAGTAACCAGCTAGTCCTAAAAACTGGCGTATGTGTTTCGGAGTTTTCGGGGTTTCCCACTTTTCAACAGTTTCTATCTTTGCCGGATCCACCTTAATACCTTCTTTGTTCACTATGTGACCGAGGAATTGAACTTCTTCCAACCAAAATGCACACTTTGAAAACTTAGCGTACAATTCTTCCTTCCTCAATACTTCTAACACCTTTCTCAAATGTTCACCGTGTTCTTGGTCATTCTTTGAGTAAATAAGTATGTCATCAATGAAAACAATGACAAAATTGTCAAGGTATGGTCCACACACTCGGTTCATAAGGTCCATGAACATAGCTGGTGCATTAGTTAAACCAAACGGCATGACCATAAACTCGTAATGACCGTAACGTGTTCTGAAAGCAGTCTTTGGAATATCATCTTCTTTCACCCGCATTTGATGATACCCGGAACGTAAGTCAATCTTTGAATAAACAGACGAGCCTTGTAGTTGATCAAATAAGTCGTCGATTCTCGGTAGTGGGTAGTGGTTCTTGATGGTAAGTTTGTTCAACTCTCGGTAGTCGATACACAACCTGAATGTACCATCTTTCTTCTTGACAAACAAAACAGGAGCTCCCCACGGTGATGTGCTTGGTCGAATGAAACCACGCTCTAAAATTTCTTGTAATTGGCTTTGCAGTTCTTTCATCTTGCTGGGTGCGAGTCTGTAAGGAGCACGAGCTATTGGTGTAGCTCCTGGTACAAGATCTATTTGAAATTCAACGGATCGATGTGGGGGTAATCCCGGTAATTCTTTCGGAAATACATCGGGAAATTCTTTTACGACGGGAACATCATTGATGCTCTTTTCTTCAGTTTGTACTTTCTCGACGTGTGCTAGAACAGCATAGCAACCTTTTCTTATTAGTTTTTGTGCCTTCAAATTAATAATAAGATGTAGCTTCGTGTTGCCCTTTTTTCCGTACACCATTAAGGGTTTTCCTTTTTCTCGTATAATGCGAATTGCATTTTTGTAACAAACGATCTCTGCTTTCACTTCTTTTAACCAGTCCATACCAATTATCACATCAAAACTCCCTAACTCTACTGGTATCAAATCAATCTTAAATGTTTCGCTAACCAGTTTAATTTCTCGATTCCGACATATATTGTCTTCTGAAATTAATTTACCATTTGCTAATTCGAGTAAAAATTTACTATCCAAAGGCGTCAATGGACAACTTAATTTAGCACAAAAATCTCTACTCATATAGCTTCTATCCGCACCCGAATCAAATAAAACGTAAGCAGATTTATTGTCAATAAGAAACGTACCCGTAACAAGCTCCGGGTCTTCCTGTGCCTCTGCCGCATTAATATTGAAAACTCTTCCGCGGCCTTGTCCATTCGTGTTCTCCTGGTTCGGGCAATTTCTAATAATGTGGCCAGGTTTTCCACATTTATAACAAACTACATTGGCATAACTTGCTCCGACACTACTTGCTCCGCCATTACTCGTTCCGACACCATTTGTTCCTTTCGTTCTATTAACCCCTGGTCCGTAGACCTCACACTTCACCGCGCTATGACCATTTCTTTTACACTTGTTTCAAAATTTGGTGCAGAACCCCGAGTGATTCTTTTCACACCTTTGGCATAGCTGCTTCTGATTGTTGTTGTTGTTGCGGTTATTGTTGTTGTTGGGATGATTGTTGTGGTTGCTGTTGTTGTTGTTGTTGTTGTTGTTGTTGTTGTTGTTGTTGTTGGGCCGTTTGTTGTAGTTGCGATTGATGTTGCGATTGTTGGGATAATTGTTGCGATTATTGTTGTAATTGCTGTTGTTGTTGTATTGGTGATTCTTATCACCATTTTCCTCCCACTTTCTTTTGACTTGCTTCACATTGGCCTCTTCAGCAGTCTGTTCTTTAATTCTTTCTTCAATCTAGTTCACTAGTTTATGAGCCATTCTACATGCCTGTTGTATGGAGGCGGACTCGTGTGAACTTATATCTTCTTGGATTCTTTCCTGTAATCCTTTCACAAACGCGTCTATCTTCTCTTCCTCATCTTCGAATGCTCCCGGACACAATATGCACAATTCTGTGAATCGTCTTTCGTACGTGGTAATATCAAATCCTTGGGTTCGTAACCCTCTAAGTTCTGTCTTGAGCTTATTGACCTCGGTTCTGGGACGGTACTTCTCGTTCATCAAGTGCTTGAATGCTGACCACGGTAGTGCGTACGCATCATCTTGTCCCACTTGCTCTAGATAGGTATTCCACCATGTTAACGCAGAACCTGTGAAGGTATGCGTAGCGTACTTCACTTTGTCCTCTTCAGTACACTTACTTATGGCAAACACCGATTCGACCTTCTCGGTCCACCGTTTCAATCCGATCGGTCCTTCGGTTCCATCAAATTCCAAAGGTTTGCAGGCAGTGAATTCTTTGTAGGTGCATCCTACACGATTTCCTGTACTGCCAGATCCAATGTTATTATTGGTATGTAGCGCAGCCTGTACTGCGGCTATGTTTGAAGCTAGAAAAGTACGGAATTCCTCTTCATTCATATTCACGGTGTGTCGAGTAGTCGGTGCCATTTCCTTCAAAATAGTCAAATGGAACAAGTTAATCATACAGAATATTAAGAGTAGTTAATAGTATTTCGTAGCATAATATGAACTCATTTATAAAAGCTTTTTCTTCATATTAGCGTTTTATAAGTTTAAATTCGGGTAGTACCTACCCGTTAAGTTCATACTTAGTAGCTAATATACAATTCAACTACTACAATTCTATATGAAAAACTGATTGTAATAATATTTCGCGTTCAAACTTTTATACAATATTTTACAAACTTACAATACCGCTTATTTTACATAAAGCATGAAATATAGCACACAATAACTTTGATACAAGATAGTTGTGAAGATAATTCTAGCTAGTACACAAGTCGTTCAGCAAAGGCAATAAAGACACGTAATTCATACGTCCAGAAACAAGTCATGCATTCTGGTTTTACTAGGACTACTTCCCATCCTTGGTCTTGTGGAACATAACCGTTATGGCCGTTGATAAGACAGCGTGTTGTAACGTCATCAAAGGGACGAGGGTTACGTAATGTCCAACAGTCCTGTAACAATCTAAAAACCTCATTTCTTACCCCAATTACCGACTCCGTCACTTGTGGAAACGTTTTGTTTAATAGTTGTAGCCCGATGTTCTTGTTCTCACTTTGGTGAGAAGCGAACATTACTAATCCGTAAGCATAACATGCTTCTTTATGTTGCATGTTAGCCGCTTTTTCTAAATCACGAAGTCCAATATTCGGATTTATTGAGTCAAAATAATTTCTTAACCCGTTGCGTAAAATAGCATTTGGGTTCCCCGCAATATATGCGTCAAAGTAAACACATCGTAACTTATGGGTTTCCCAATGTGATATCCCCCATCTTTCAAACGAAAGTCTCTTATAAACCAAGACATTCTTGGAACGTTCTTCGAATGTCTTACAAACTGATCTCGCCTTAAATAGTTGTGCCGAGGAATTCTGGCCGACTCTAGACAAGATTTCGTCAATCATGTCTCCGGGTAGATCTCTTAAAATATTGGGTTGTCTATCCATTTTGTGTTTTTAAACTGTAAAATAGACAAGAGTTAGATTCATAAAAAAAATACTTATTAATACAAGCAATTTTTACATATATCATAAAGCATAAGCACACTATATTACATATATTACACCACACGAATATAACTATCTTATTCCGACTCGCTCATTTCTTCTTGTTCGGTTTTGGTTCGTTTTGCCAAGTTTCTAGGGATATATGATGTTCCCCTAATACGAGCCGTCGTTATCCACATTGGTTTAGAAAAACCTGGTGGTTTAGAGGTTCCCGGGTCATTGTTACAACTTAAGGACTTCGGGGGTTGACGATACATATAAAGTTCATCGGGGTTGGAATTAGATTTCTCTATTTTTATGCCCTTTCTCTTATTATTTTCTTTTGCCTTTTTAAATTCAGTTGGGGTAATTTCTATAACATCATCGGAATTCTCGTCGGAATCCGATTCATCGGAGAATTGGTAATCCTCCCAATATTTTGCTTCCTTGGCGGAAACACCATTGACCATAATTAACCTTGGTCGGTTGGTTGAGGATTCTCTTTTACTTAACCGTTTTATAATCTCCCCCACTGGTTCTATTTCTTCTTCCGGTTCCGATTCTTCTTCTGGTTCCGATTCTTCTTCCGGTTCCGACTCTTCTTCCGGTTCCTCTTCGGGAACTTGTGAATCAGTCCACGAATCATTCCAATTTACATTTGACTCTTCATTATTATTAGGTGAGTCAATGGGACTTGTTCTAGAGGTAGACATCTATCACATAATATCAAACGCGTTAAGAGATTAATATATCACATAATATTCATATGTTAAAAATATATAGTTTTCAACAAAAATGTTAAGCAATCATTTTTAAAGAAAACACGGTCGAAGTCCAGACTCACTAATGCATCCTAACAAACTCGATAAGACACACTAATGCAAATTTTCTGGTTCTCTAAGACCAACGCTCGGATACCAACTGAAATGTCCCGTTCTTATTGATTAAAAACGTTCCATATTAATTGATTTCGTTGCGAGGTTTTGACCTCTATATGAGACGTTTTTCAAAGACTGCATTCATTTTTAAAACAAACCATAACCTTTATTTCATAAATAAAGGTTTAAAAGCTTTACGTAGATTATCAAATAATGATAATCTAAAATATCCTGTTTACACACGACCATTACATAATGGTTTACAATACAAATATGTTACATCGAAATCAGTTTCTTGAATGCAGTTTTTACACAATATCATACAAACATGGACTCCAAATCTTGTCCTTATTTTAGTATGCAACAGCGGAAGCTCTTAGTATTCACCTGAGAATAAACATGCTTTAAACGTCAACAAAAATGTTGGTGAGTTATAGGTTTAACCTATATGTATCAAATCGTAACAATAGACCACAAGATTTCATATTTCAATACACATCCCATACATAGAGATAAAAATCATTCATATGGTGAACACCTGGTAACCGACATTAACAAGATGCATATATAAGAATATCCCCATCATTCCGGGACACCCTTCGGATATGATATAAATTTCAAAGTACTAAAGCATTCGGTACTTTGGATGGGGCTTGTTGGGCCCGATAGATCTATCTTTAGGATTCGCGGCAATTAGGGTGTCTGTTCCCTAATTCTTAGATTACCAGACTTAATAAAAAGGGGCATATTCGATTTCGATAATTCAACCATAGAATGTAGTTTCACGTACTTGTGTCTATTTTGTAAATCATTTATAAAACCTGCATGTATTCTCATCCCAAAAATATTAGATTTTAAAAGTGGGACTATAACTCACTTTCACAGATTTTTACTTCGTCGGGAAGTAAGACTTGGCCACTGGTTGATTCACGAACCTATAACAATATATACATATATATCAAAGTATGTTCAAAATATATTTACAACACTTTTAATATATTTTGATGTTTTAAGTTTATTAAGTCAGCTGTCCTCGTTAGTAACCTACAACTAGTTGTCCACAGTTAGATGTACAGAAATAAATCGATAAATATTATCTTGAATCAATCCACGACCCAGTGTATACGTATCTCAGTATTGATCACAACTCAAACTATATATTTTTTGGAATCAACCTCAACCCTGTATAGCTAACTCCAACATTCACATATAGAGTGTCTATGATTGTTCCGAAATATATATAGATGTGTCGACATGATAGGTCGAAACATTGTATACGTGTCTATGGTATCTCAAGATTACATAATATACAATACAAGTTGATTAAGTTATGGTTGGAATAAATTTGTTACCAATTTTCACGTAGCTAAAATGAGAAAAATTATCCAATCTTGTTTTACCCATAACTTCTTCATTTTAAATCCGTTTCGAGTGAATCAAATTGCTATGGTTTCATATTGAACTCTATTTTATGAATCTAAACAGAAAAATATAGGTTTATAGTCGGAAAAATATGTTACAAGTCGTTTTTGTAAAGGTAGTCATTTCAGTCGAAAGAACGACGTCTAGATGACCATTTTAGAAAACATACTTCCACTTTGAGTTTAACCATAATTTTTGGATATAGTTTCATGTTCATAATAAAAATCATTTTCTCAGAATAACAACTTTTAAATCAAAGTTTATCATGGTTTTTAATTAACTAACCCAAAACAGCCCGCGGTGTTACTACGACGGCGTAAATCCGGTTTTACGGTGTTTTTCGTGTTTCCAGATTTTAAATCATTAAGTTAGCATATCATATAGATATAGAACATGTGTTTAGTTGATTTTAAAAGTCAAGTTAGAAGGATTAATTTTTGTATGTGAACAAGTTTAGAATTAACTAAACTATGTTCTAGTGATTACAAGTTTAAACCTTCGAATAAGATAGCTTTATATGTATGAATCGAATGATGTTATGAACATCATTACTACCTTAAGTTCCTTGGATAAACCTACTGGAAAAGAGAAAAATGGATCTAGCTTCAACGGATCCTTGGATGGCTCGAAGTTCTTGAAGCAGAATCATGACACGAAAACAAGTTCAAGTAAGATCATCACTTGAAATAAGATTGTTATAGTTATAGAAATTGAACCAAAGTTTGAATATGATTATTACCTTGTATTAGAATGATTACCTACTGTAAGAAACAAAGATTTCTTGAGGTTGGATGATCACCTTACAAGATTGAAAGTGAGCTAGCAAACTTGAAAGTATTCTTGATTTTATGTAACTAGAACTTTTGGAATTTATGAAGAACACTTAGAACTTGAAGATAGAACTTGAGAGAGATCAATTAGATGAAGAAAATTGAAGAATGAAAGTGTTTGTAGGTGTTTTTGGTCGTTGGTGTATGGATTAGATATAAAGGATATGTAATTTTGTTTTCATGTAAATAAGTCATGAATGATTACTCATATTTTTGTAATTTTATGAGATATTTCATGCTAGTTGCCAAATGATGATTCCCACATGTGTTAGGTGACTCACATGGGCTGCTAAGAGCTGATCATTGGAGTGTATATACCAATAGTACATACATCTAAAAGCTGTGTATTGTACGAGTACGAATACGGGTGCATACGAGTAGAATTGTTGATGAAACTGAACGAGGATGTAATTGTAAGCATTTTTGTTAAGTAGAAGTATTTTGATAAGTGTATTAAAGTCTTTCAAAAGTGTATAAATACATATTAAAACACTACATGTATATATATTTTAACTGAGTCGTTAAGTCATCGTTAGTTGTTACATGTAAGTGTTGTTTTGAAACCTTTAGGTTAACGATCTTGTTAAATGTTGTTAACCCAATGTTTATAATATAAAATGAGATTTTAAATTATTATATTATCATGATATTATCATGTATGAATATCTCTTAATATGATATATATACATTAAATGTCTTTACAACGATAATCGTTACATATATGTCTCGTTTAAAAATCATTAAGTTAGTAGTCTTGTTTTTACATATGTAGTTCATTGTTAATATACTTAATGATATGTTTACTTATCATATTATCATGTTAACTATATATATATCCATATATATGTCATCATATAGTTTTTACAAGTTTTTAACGTTCGTGAATCACCGGTCAACTTGGGTGGTCAATTGTCTATATGAAACATATTTCAATTAATCAAGTCTTAACAAGTTTGATTGCTTAACATGTTGGAAACATTTAATCATGTAAATATCAATCTCAATTAATATATATAAACATGGAAAAGTTCGGGTCACTACACTTAAGACAATGTGTAATGAAGTTGCTGGTAAGTTTACTGCTAATGTGGCGGAATATAAAAGGTTCCCCAACAACGATGGCGAAAGGCATGTTTATATATCAAGGCTATAATAAGGCTAATCCGAATGAAAGTCGAAGTTGACTTGCTGGAGCTGTGACAAAATTTGCTAATTGAGAAAGAGATTGCAAAGTTATTTTCGGCAATAACAACGTTAAAGGAATTAGCACAGCTACGTGTTAAATGTTTACTCAGTTTTCGAGAGTTTTCAGGTGCATAACTATACGCATCAATCTTTTCTTTCGTAGACGAAGTGCGGTTGGTTCATCCTCTCAATTGAGTTGTTTTCAAGAAATATGAAATGTTTGAACGCAGATTGGAATCGTCAAGATACAAATGAGGTTTAAGATGAAATCAAGTGGCAACTTGAAGAATTGTTTAGTTTCATAGGTTATAATCAATATTTTAATTCATTTTAATTGTCCAATGTTTTTAGTCCACAGTCGATAGTCCACAGTTAACAATCCACTGATTCATATATAGTTTAATATATAATATTCGAATTAATTAATACGTATCGTGACCCGTATTCGTCTCAGACTCGATCACAACTCAAAGTATATATATATATATATATATATATATATATATATATATATATATATATATATATATATATATATATATATATATATAGATGGGTCGATATGATATGTCAAAACATTGTATACGTGTCCCGATATTTAAAATGCGTAAATAACAGAATGACGATAAATAAAGTGCGTAAAATAAATAACAGAAATTAAATGACGATAAATAAAATTGCGAGAATGTAAATTGCGATAATTATATTGCAATAAATAAAATGTAACCAGTTAGCTAGGAACAGTTAGCTAGGATCTTGTTAGCGTGATTTCTTAACAAAATTTCATATTGTTAATTAGTCTGTTTCTAATCAATTTTTATTGTGTCCATTATTTCTTCATTATGCCACTTGTTGGATTATGATAAATCAAAATCCAAATATGAAATTGGATGAATGTGGTTATTCTGTGGTGAACGGATTTGTATATCGGTGGACGTAAGTAGGATAGTAAACGACTGTTGAATTAGATTCGAAGAATGTACAGTGTAACTTATTAATGTGAAATCTAAATATTTCTCGGGTATTACCTACCCGTTAAAATATTTTCACATTAACAGTTTGTACACATGAATTTTTTTTTTTTAATTATAATCTTTATGAAAATATATATACATATATATCTTCTTCAGATGTAATCATGGAATTAATGAGTCAATATGATATTAAACTCATTTGATTTACCGTTGGAACAAGAATATATAATCTCTAAAACATTAGAGATTACATAATCGCCATGTCGAACGAAGATAAATGATGTAGAACGATACGTAGAACGATAATTATACTCAAGGTATAGAATGAGACGTCGAGGCAAGGGTTGTTGATGGCACTGGTGTTGTTATTGATGGTACTGTTGGTGCCGGTGATGTTGTTGAAGCTGGTAATTTTTGCACCATATTCTCCAGATTGATTACTCGAGCGCGAAGTTCATTGACTTCTTCTATTATTCCGGGATGATTGTCGGTCGGTACGAGCGGATGAATAAAGTTTAGAATTTTAGATAGAATACAATCGTGGTGAGATATTTGGGAAATGGGGGTGAAAATGGTGTTTCAGACTGGTTCGCCGGTAAGTGCTTCAGGTTCATTGCCAAGAGGTAAATTCGGTTGGTGGGTGGAAAGGATCACCTTCCTCTCGTCTCCATCGGTTAAGTCGACTACGAACCCATCAGATGAATTGGGGATGATTGATTGGTTGATTCATTCTGGTGACGTTGCCTCCGGAGCTTAGGTGAACATCCGTGTCGGAATAGCTATCGGATTAGCTATCGAAGTCTGAGGGACTCGAACTGGTTGAGAGATTCATCTCGTACGATCAGATGAAGTATTTTTGATAAGAAACAGATTATAGGATGTAGATTAGTACCCTGCAATACATAATTCACATATGCGTATACAATACTAAAATCCCATATGTTACGGAGGAATCTACGGAAGTTGTCAGACAAAGTCTACAGTACAAGATATGCTAAGATATGAATTAGCAGATACGCTAAGATACGAATTTTGTCTATACACTATTCATGCAATCATTGCAGTAAGATGTATCTAGACTAAGAATGATAAGCAGGTAATTTCCTAAGGATGATAAATAGATGATTTTCGACAAAAAATGATAAGCAAAACTTTTGACATGCAGACACGGTCGAAGTCCAGACTCACTATTGCATCCTAACGACTATCAGTTAGACTCACTAATGCAAGACCTGGTTCGCTAAGACCACCGCTCTGATACCAACTCTAATGACCCGTCCTAATCCACAAGGACGAATACATTACATTTGGTTACATTGCGAGGTACTAGACCTCTATATGATACATTTTACAAATATTGCATTCGTTTTTGAAAAGACAATCTTTCATTACATCGAAAGTTGACGACATGCATACCATTTTATAATATATCTAACTATAATTGACTTAATAATAATCTTGGTGAACTCAACGACTCGAATGCAACGTCTTTTGAAATATGTCCTGAATGACTCCAAGTAATGTCTCTAAAATGAGCAAGTGCACAACGGAAGATTTCTTTCATACCTGAGAATAAACATGCTTTAAAGTGTCAACCAAAAGGTTGGTGAGTTCATTAGTTTAACATAAATAATCCTTTCCTAATTTTAATAGACCACAAGATTTCATACTTCCATTTCTCATAATCATACGTCCCATGCATAGAGACAAAAATATCATTCATATGGATTGAACACCTGGTAACCGACATTCACAATATGTATATAAGAATATCCCCATCATTCCGGGATCCTCCTTCGGACATGATATAAATTTTGAAGTACTAAAGCATCCGGTACTTTGGATGGGGCTTGTTGGGCCCGATAGATCTATCTTTAGAGTTCGCGTCAATTAGGGTGTCTGTTCCCTAATTCTTAGATTACCAGACTTAATAAAAAGGGGCCTATTCGATTTCGATCATTCAACCATATAATGTAAATTCAATTACTTGTGTCTATTTCGTAAAACAGTTATAAAAACAGCGCATGTATTCTCAGTCCTAAAAATATATATTGCAAAAGCATTTAAAAAGGGATTAATGAAACTCACGCATATATATATATATTGTAAAACAGTTAATAAAGCATTTGCATGTATTCTCAGCCCAAAATGTATATAAAAAGGGAATAATGAAACTCACACATATAAATATTGTAAAATAGTTAATAAAGCATTTGCATGTATTCTCAGCCCAAAAATGTAAAGAGTGAAAAGGGATCAAATGAAACTCACTATAATGTATTTTGTAGTAAAAATACATATGACGACATTAAACAATGCAGGGTTGGCCTCTGATTCACGAACCTATATCAAGTATTAACACATTATAGTATAAATCAATTAAGTTTATATATTTGTTATGTATTAATTATTCTTATAATATATTATGATACTTATTTGATATTTAATTAATGTTATATCAATAATATTAGTTGAAACATAATTTTTATGTAATATTAGTATATTTTATGTTATAATATATTTACATATATATCTTTTGTTTTGCAAAATTAATAATCGTAGAAATACCTGACTAAGGGTAATAATAATAATACTAATAGTATGATACTAGTAATAATAATGATAATAATGATTATCATACTTATATGGTGATAATAATATTTATAATACTAATAATAACAATCATAATAACAATACTATTAAATGATCATAAATTCTTATTTTAGTAATAATAATAGTAATAATTATATTACTACTAATAATAACAATAATAATAATAATATTAATTTTAGAAATGAGAACTACCTTCAAAGAGCTTTTCTAAAAAAACTGCCCCAAACAGGGCTCGAACTCGAGACCTCTCGCCCACCCGCAAACACCCTTAACCATTCTGCCATCCATGTTTTTCTGACTTATAAGGCAACCCAAACATATATATCTAGTATTTCTTTCATCTTAGTTCATCATCTTCTTCACCAAGTTTAAAATCAAACGGGAGCAAAAACTCAACAACAATCGAACGGGTTTTCATTTATGACTTGTAAACAACATGAAACAAAAAAAAATGTGTTCATGATATAAAAAAAAATGAGAAAAAAAACATAAAAAATGCTACTGCTTGCTTGTAGCTAGAAAAAAAAAATTTTGTTTTCAATTTTGAGTTCGTTTTGGACAATCTTTACAACATGAAACATGTTTCAAATCATTCCTAAAATCTATCAAAATCATCAATTTGACTTAAAACATCAAAACAAGCTCTAATTTCTCCAAGAACAAAACAGTTGACTTTTAATAATTTAACTTTGACTCGCAAATTCGAATTCGTTATTAAGAATTGGAACTTGAGATTTTACAGGAAGTTTAAGTAAATGATTCCTAACAACTCTGCATTTTTAGTTTTTGAAATTTGTTTCGAATTTACGTTAGTGTATATTACTGTGAAGAACTCAAGAACTCAAAAATTGATTTTTAGATTAAGAGTGTTATAGGTTATGATTACAACATGAATTGTGTTGCAAATCATTCCTATAGTCTTTATGGATCATCAAATTAACTGGAGATATCAAAACAAACTCGAGTTTGATTCAAGAACACTTAGTTGACTTTTAAAACCAAAACTTTGACTCCAAAATTAGAGATTAATAGAAAGAATTGAGGATTGAAAACTTACAGATAGTTTAGATAGATGATTCCTAACAAGACTGTATTATTACATTTTGAAAATTCATTCAAAATCAAAATATGATGAAAAAGATAAATGTACAGAGTGTGGAGCATATTTTCTGGGTTTTTCAGTTTTATTCAATCACTGAATGCAATAGACAATATATAGCAAAGGATTTCTGTTTTGAATTGTGATTGAAGCAGACTCATAACAAACTCCGACAGATACAAAAATCATATACAGTAGGGATGTGGATGTGAAACTGAATGGTACTAGTTCTTGATTCTTTTTTTTTTTATAATTAAATTAATATTAATAATTGATAATATATTAATAATAATAATTATTATATAAGTACTAATGATACAAAATTCATAAAAATGATAATAATAATAATACTATTAGTGTTAATAATAATAAATTGTATTAGTTTCTAATAATTTGTACGTTGTCACCCGTCTTACGTCCCGGTTCCGGTTTCTCGAACGCATTTTCGTATGCTTAGAAAACTGATACCTTACATTTCGCGAATTGTACCTTTATTAATAATTAGACTTAAATTAATGGAAAACTAACCCACTCAAAGTGTAACTTAATCTTTTGAGTGTTTTGATTATTTACTTCTATAAATCATAGTCTCGTTATTTATCAAAGCATATTTAATAATATTAAATCAAAACGTTTTATGACTAATTTGATATTATTATTCATCACTTTGTAAAATAAAAATATATTTTCATTTAAAATATAAACTTGTACATACCGTATATAATGGAAATATTAATGTAATAATATAATATTTAGTTTTTCAAAACTAATAATAGTTCAAAAGTTTATTTTAAATTCGTTTAGAAAATCTTATAACACGTAACGTTTATACTTTAAACTTAATTTGATATGATTCATTTATGCGCCAACGTTTAGTTTAATTTCCTTAAACTTTCTAAATAATATATCTTAATATCGATCAAATCAAATAACAAGTGTTGCTATCGTTTACATAAATAATTTGTAATCAGATATGTATTTAATATACATAAACACGTTTTAAATACACGTTGCAAGTTATTTAAATATATCTTAACAATTAATATTCAACTTACGTTATCTAACAAAGACATTTTAATAACCAAGTTATATTACATTGGAAAACGTTTTCGCAAGTTTGTAAATAGATCAATCAAGTAATATGAAATTCAATTCTCCACTAACATTTGTCTGACACTAGATAAGTGATACTTTGTTTTCATTTGAAAATCACTTTATCATTTATTCCGAATATCGTTAAAAACAAACGATTTCTCAAATCAACGTGGACCTCATAACAGAGACTCGTAATCATAATTCAATGTATCTGATAATTCAATCATATGATATTATCTTTTAATTTCATCAATAACAATATTAACTTATATTGAAACAAAATACGTTTATGTAAAGTATTATATGTCTAATACTTTGTTAACGTTTTCAACTAATAAGTATATATTATATATACATATCAATATACACATAAATGTTCGTGAATCGTTGAGCATAGTCAAAGGGTAATTGATTACATGAATATAGATTTCAAAACTTTCGAGACTCAACATTACAGATTTTGCTTATCGTGTCGGAAACATATAAAGATTAAAGTTTAAATTTGATCGGAAATTTCTGGGTCATCACAATAAAGCTTACAGATTATTTAATATTATACACTTTAATATATATACATTATACATATAGTAATAATTATTTACATAAATCATATATATTTATATATCTTCTTTTTAATACAACTTAATTATTTTGTATATTATTTTACATATTTAATTCAGATGATTAAACAGTATTCTATAATTTCAAATCATTATATATATTTATATTTATATTTATATTTATATTTATATGTATTTATATACATATTTATTTACAAATGATTGTTCGTGAATCGTCGGAAATAGTCAAAGGTTACATAAATCAATGTAAACAGTTCAACAATTTTAAGACTCACATTACAGACTCTGCTTATCGTGTCAGAATCTTATAAAGATTAAGTTTAAATTTGGTCGAAAATTTCCGGGTCATCACAGTAACCTCGAGCATTCAGTGTTTTTTCTTCTAAACATATGAACGGTCCGTCTCTGCATAAAGTAACAAATTCGGTGTTTGAATAGGTTTGATTATTTGAACATTTACCTTCATGTGACCATTTTCCGCATTTGTGACATCTTTCTAGGTGTCGTGCTCTTCTTTTCGCTGCGGATTTTGATTTTCCTTTACCAAATTGTAACTTATTATCTACGCATCTGGATTCTTTTCTTACTCCGTTCAATCTTTCTCTAATTACTGATACTATTTCACCTGGTAGTGTGTCATTATTACGTTTAGTGATCAAAGCGTGTAGCATTAGACCATGGTTTAGTTCACAGGCAGTCTTCATTTTGTAAAAACCTAAAAAAAAATAAAAATTCAGAATGGGGGGAGAAGACTAGTTGTTTATTGTCTGCTAGGGAAAGACCGTTCGGGTTCCATTCTCGAGAACTACACGAAAACAGACAATCTAACTCTAACAGAAATACATAAACCCCCTATACTTAGTTAGCTGTGGTATCGAAATTGTGATTAACTTCATTGTCTTCTTCCATCGGACCATGTATGTAATGTTTAACTCTGTGACCATTAACTTTAAATTCAATCCCATTTAAATTTATTAATTCTATCGTTCCGTATGGGAAAACTCTTTTGACTATGAATGGTCCAGACCATCTTAATTTCAATTTTCCAGGAAATAGCTTGAATCGTGAATTAAAAAGAAGAACTATGTCTCATTCTTTAAATTCTTTTGAACTTCTGATTCTTTTATCATGCCATTTCTTCGTTCTTTCTTTATAGATTAACGAATTTTCGTATGCTTCATGTCTTAATTCTTCTAATTCGTTTAGTTGACTTAATCGTAGACGTCCGGCTTCATGTAAATCAAGATTACATGTCTTCAAAGCCCAAAATGCTTTGTGTTCAATTTCTACTGGAAGACGACATGCTTTTCCATAAACAAGTCTAAAAGGTGTGGTTCCAATTGGAGTTTTGTAGGCTGTTCTAAAAGCCCAGAGTGCATCCTCCAATTTAATGGACCATTCCTTCGGATTTGATCCTACGGTTTTCTCTAGAATACGTTTTAAAGCTCAGTTGGCATTTTCAACTTGTCTACTTGTTTGTGGATGATATGCGGTGGAGATTTTATGAGTTACTCCATATCTTTTAAGAACTTTCTCAAGTTGATTATTAAAGAAATGAGTACCCCGATCACTTATTAAAGCTTTCGGTGTTCCAAACCTTGCAAAAAGACGTTTTAAAAAGTTGACTACAACTCGTGCGTCGTTAGTTGGGAGAGCTTGTGCTTCCGCCCATTTAGATACATAATCAATGGCTACGAGAATATAGAGATTATTATGAGATTTTGGAAATGGACCCATAAAGTCATTACCCCATATGTCAAATACTTCACATACTTGTATGACATTTTGTGGCATTTCATCATGTTGACTTATTTTTCCGGCCCTTTGACAAGCATCACAGGATTTGCAAAGAAGGTGTGAGTCTTTGTAAATTGTAGGCCAATAGAATCCAGCATCATAAACTTTTCTTGCTGTTAGTTGAGGCCCATAATGCCCTCCTGTTAGTCCTGTGTGACAATGGTTTAATATTTTACTAGCTTCATCTCCAAATATACATCGGCATATTATTCCATCGGGACAACTTTTAAACAGATGTGGATCTTCCCAAAAATAGTGTTTTATATCACTGAAGAATTTCTTTCGTTTTTGGTACGATAATCTTTTTTCAAGGAATCTACATACTAAATAGTTTGCATAGTCTTCAAACCATGGGATTTCATTATAATCTATCTTCAATAGATATTCATCAGGAAAGTTGTCTTGTATGGCCGATTCATTTAGAACTTCTAATTCGGGATTTTCAAGACGAGAAAGATGATCAGCGGCGAGATTTTCTGCTCCTTTTTTATCTTGGATTTCAATATCAAACTCTTGTAAGAGTAAGATCCAATGGATTAATCTTGGTTTAGCATCTTGTTTCGAAAATAGGCATCTAAGAGCAGAATGGTTGGTATAGACCACCGTTTTTGCTAGAACGAGATATGATCGAAATTTGTCAAAAGCAAAGACAATAGCAAGGAGTTCTTTTTCAGTAGTTGTATAGTTTGTTTGTGCTCCTTGTAACGTCTTACTAGCATAATATATAGGTTGAAATCGTTTTTCAATCCTTTGTCCTAAAACGGCTCCCATTGCAAAATCACTTGCATCGCACATTAGTTCAAATGGTAGATTCCAATTTGGTGTTATCATGATCGGCGCATTAGTGAGTTTCTCTTTAAGAATATTAAAAGATTTGATACACTCATCTGAAAAGATGAATGGAGCATCCTTTTCTAGGAGTTTATTCATAGGAGTGGCAATTTTAGAAAAATCTTTTATGAAACGTCGGTAAAAACCGGCATGCCCTAGAAAACTCCTAACTCCTCTAACATTGGTGGGATGTGGAAGTTTAGCAATTACATCTACTTTAGCTCTATCCACTTCAATTCCTTCTTTTGAAATTTTATGTTCAAGAACGATGCCTTCTTTAACCATAAAATGGCATTTCTCCCAATTAAGTACTAGATTTGATTGTTCGCATCTAATAAGCATTCGTTCAAGATTAGCTAGACATGTTTCAAATGTATCACCGAAGACTGAAAAGTCATCCATGAAAACTTCCATGCATTCTTCTATCATGTCATGAAAAAAATCGCCATCATACACCTTTGAAAGGTTGCAGGGGCGTTACAAAGTCCAAATGGCATGCGTTTTAAGCAAAAGTACCATAAGGGCACGTGAATGTGGTTTTCTCTTGATCTTCGGGTGCTATTGGAATTTGAAAATATCCGGAAAATCCATCTAGAAAACAATAGTAACTATTTCTGGCTAATCTTTCCAACATTTGATCTATGAAAGGTAAGGGAAAATGATCTTTTCTGGTGGCGTCATTTAATTTTCTATAATCAATACACACACGCCATCCTGTTACAGTCCTAGTAGGAATAAACTCATTTTTCTCATTTTTAATGACAGTCATGCCACCTTTCTTAGGCACGCATTGAACTGGGCTTACCCATGGACTATCAGAGATTAGATAAATTAGTCCTGCGTCTAACAGTTTAATAATTTCTTTTTTAACTACATCTTGCATATTAGGATTTAGTCTTCGTTGGCGTTGCACATACGTTTTATGACCTTCTTCCATAAGGATTTTATGTGTGCAATACGAAGGACTTATTCCTTTAATATCATGAATCTTCCATGCAATGGCTGGTTTATGAGCTTTCAACACAGAAATGAGTTGTGATTTCTCATTTTCAGTAAGAGAAGACGATATTATTACAGGTAATTCAGATTCACCATGTAAATAAGCGTATTCCAAATGGTTTGGAAGTGGCTTTAACTCTAATTTCGGAGGTTCTTCTATCGATGATTTGTATCGATATCTGTCTTCTTCTTTTAGCATTTGAATTTCTTCTGTTGTTGGTTCATATCCATTAGCTATAAGTGTAGCTAACATTTCAGCTTCATCAATTGGTTCATTACCTTCTCCTAAAGAACATTCTTCTGTTCCTTGTAATTATGGAAATTCTTCTAATAATTCTGCATGTTCATCTATAGTTTGAATATAATAACATGTATCATCTGCAGATTGTGGTTGTGGCATTGCTCTATCAACTGAAAAGGTAACACTCTCGTCCTCTATACTTAGGGTCAATTTCTTACCGAACACGTCTATCATTGCTTTAGCCGTATTTAAGAATGGTCTTCCTAATATGAGAGGAACTTGAGAATCTTCTTCCATGTCCAGAACAACAAAATCTACTGGAAATACTAAAGTACCAACTTTAACTAGCATGTTCTCCATTATCCCTCTAGGATATTTTATTGATCTATCGGCTAGTTGTATGCTTATTCTGGTTGGTTTCAATTCTCCAAGGTCTAGTTTAGCGTATAGTGAATACGGCATTAGATTTATACTAGCACCTAAGTCTGCCAATGCTTCTATTGAACTAAGACTACCCAGAAAACATGGAATTGTGAAACTTCCTGGATCAGATAGTTTTTCTGGTATCTTATTCAACAGCACTGCTGAACAATTGGCATTCATGGTAACAGCCGAGAGTTCTTCCATTTTCTTTCTATTTGAGATTAGATCTTTCAAGAATTTAGCATATCTAGGCATTCCTGAAATCACATCAATGAAAGGAAGATTTACATTTATCTGTTTAAACATATCCAAGAATTTGGATTGCTCGGCTTCAAGTTTCTCTTTCTTCATTTTACTCGGGTAAGGAAGTGGTGATTGGTATGGTTTAACATAAGGTTTAGCCTTAACTGTGTTATCTTCATTAACTTTTTCAACTACCGGTTCTTTTTCCTTATCTTGATAAGGTTGTGGTTCTTGTGGAGTAGGAATAGCTTCATCAGAAGCTACAGTTATTTCAGGTGGTTTAAGTGTTGTACCACTTCTTGTGGTAATGGCTTTAGCTGTTTCATTCCAGGGGTTAGCATTTGTATCACTAGGTAGACTTCCCGGTTTTCTTTCACCTATTAACCTTGCTAGGTTACTTACTTCTTGTTCCAGATTTTGAATAGAAGCTTGTTGATTTCTAAATGTTTGAGCATTTTGTTCATTAGTTTGTTTCTGAGATGTGAAAAACTGCGTTTGAGTTTCAACTAGCTTTGTCATCATATATTCTAAATTCGGCTTTTTATCATCGGTTTGTTGTGGTGGTTTGTTTTGAAAATTAGGTCTTTGCTGGTTGTAAGTATTATTGGATACTTGTTGATTGCTAGGACCTTGTTGGTTGTTGTATGGAATATTTTGGTTATAGTTCTGGTTTTAATTGTAAATCGGTCTTGGCGGTTGATAATTATTCTGATAATTATTTCCAGGCCTTTGGTTTATGTATGAAATATTCTCTCTTTGTTCCATTGTTAATTCAATACTGAGACAATCTTTTGTCAAATGTGGTCCTCCACACTGCTCACAACTAATTCGTATTGAGTGAATATCTTTAGTCATCTTTTCCATTCGTCTCTCCACAGCATCCATCTTTGCGGAAATGGAATCTAAGTCATGGCTAGAATCGGCTCTAGCTGCTTTAGATGATCTAACGATATCTTTTTCTTGGTTCCACTCATGTGAGTGGGAAGCAGTGTTATCAATAATTTTGTAAGCATCAGTTTCGGTTTTCTTCATAATAGAACCACCAGCTGCTATATCTATGTCTTTCCTTGTAGTGATGTCGCATCCTTGGTAGAATATTTGTACTATTTGACAGGTATCTAAACCATGTTGCGGACATCCTCTTAATAACTTTCCAAATCTTGTCCACGCCTCATATAGAGTTTCATTTGGCTTCTGTGTAAACGTAACAATTTCTGCTTGAAGTCTTACGGCTTTAGATGCCGGAAAGAATTGTTTAAGAAATTTTTCAACTAAAACGTCCCATGTATCAATCGCCCCTTCAGGTAATGATTCCAACCAATCTTTGGCTTCTCCCTTTAAAGTCCAGGGAAATAACATGAGATATATCTGTTCATCCTCAACTTCTCTTATTTTAAATAGAGTGCAGATCTTATTAAAGGTACGAAGATGTTCATTTAGATCTTCCTTCGGGGCACCACTAAATTGGCATTGATTAGTCACCATGTGTAGAATTTATCCTTTGATTTCATAATCTGGCGCATTAATGTCTGGCTGAGTAATTGCGTGACCTTGGCCAGTGCGTTTAGCTCTCATTCGGTCTTCCATACTTAAAGGTTCCAGATTCTCCATAATTGAATTTGTTGAATCCGAATCACTAGAGGATTCTCATTTAATGGTTCGTTCCTCAACAATCTCTGTTTGAATGATTGGTGGTTCCGGAGGAAAGTTTAGTGGTTCAGGATCTACGAATCGTCCCTGAATATTCTCCGGATTCTCAATTGTGAGGTCGGGTTCAAAAAATGGATTATCGGAAATTTGAACTGGAGTACTTGGTCGACTGGATGACGATTCTAAAGAAAAATCAACGGTAGTAATATTTGCTAAATGTCTTGATCTAGTTACAGGTGGTGAACGTACAAAAGGTGGTGAACGTTTTGCTCGGTGCATTCACTGAATATCCTATTAGTTTTTAAAAGGAAAGAAAAATTATAATAAGTTATCCAATCAATAGACTTTTCTGATTTTGCCCACGTTTCGAATAGCCAAAAGATGCAGCAGAGGGGCAGGATTCGTTTGGTCTCAATATAATTGAGGACTGTTTGGCTCCAATAACCCGGTCCACGTACAAATCCAACTATTACTACGAACCAGAAAATTTTGATGTCTATCAATTTAACCACTTAAAATAAATTTTCGTAATTTTAAGAAATTTAGATAAGAAGTAGAATAAAATTCTATGTCCAAAAAACTAGAATAGCGAGAAATAAGAAAGAAAAAGAGTTCGTCAAAAAGGGTCGAAAAAGAAAAATGGTTGAAAAATAAAAGGTGACGGAAAAATAAAAGAAACTTATAACACTTAAAAACACTTGACTAACCTAACCTTATTACCACAACTAACTTAAAATTATAATCGCAAATTGAGATTACTAATTGGAATGATAATTGATACATAGGTAAAAGTCGTCTAAAAATAATAAAGCTTACAAGTAAAACAATATCCCAAATGGAAATAACTTAAAAAGAAACTAAAACTTAAAAAGGCGTCGCAAAATTCTAAAGCACTTAAATCTTAGTCTAAAGAAAAAGCACTTAAGGAATTCTACGGCAAAGCCTAAAAATCTAGAAATAAAAATAATTATGGCAAAAACTATGAATTAAAACTAAATACGAGCGAAAAATACAAATATTACGCTAAAACAATTAAAAAGGGACAAAATATAAAAATATACAAAAAGTTGTAAAAAGTTACAAATTTTTATAAAAATATTATTTTTATATTATTTATTTATTAAAACTATTAATTTTATATTTTATTTAAACTAATTTAACTAAATAAAACAAATAAATAAAAACTAAACTAAACAATATAATATAAATAAACTAATTAGGGTTTAAAATTAATTAAAATTAATAAAACCCGTAATTAATGCGAATTAGGGTTCCTGTGTACCCGTGTCAGGTCTGCTCCGCGAGTCGCGGTATTCGATGCTTCAAACTCCGCGAGTCGCGGGGTTTCAAAATTCAACTCAGGTACAGTTTTGAAATTCGACGCATTTTTCTTTTTTTATTTTTTTTTTATTTTCTGTTTTATATTTTCTGTTTTAAAATCTAAAATATTTATATAATAAAAACTTATATTTTAAAAACTAGAATAAAAATAGAACTACTTTATAATTTTATAAATAAAAATCTTAAAACTAGATTTATATATATATATATTTTTTTCGGTTTTTTTTTATAAAAACAAAATATTTAAATAAAACTTACATAAAAATAAAGAAACTTTATAAAACTTAAATATTTAACAAAATCTTAAAAATACTTATATTTTTGTTTTTCTTTTTATATTTTCGAATATTTAAAACGTATTTTTATAAAAACGAATTTTAATAAAAGTAAACTAAAATATATATATATTTTTTTTAATTAGCGTTGCGCTTCCGGCGTTTAAGAGTTCCCCGACAGCGGCGCCAAAAATACTTGATAGTTAAAGCTAAGGGGTATAAAATACTATTAATTTTTACAAGAAAATACTATTAAATACGATACAATTTTACACAAGATATTTATTTATTTAGAGAATGGATATACTTAAACCTTGCTACAACACTTATAGGCAGTGTACCTAATCGTACAGTAGTGTAGTTTTTAGTAAGTCCGGTTCGTTCCACAGGGAATCTTTTTACAAAGCTTAACGCTATATTAGTTTAAATTTATAAAAATACAAATATATATATAAGTAATATTATTATTATAAAGGGGGGGTTTTTACCGTTTAATGACCGGTTTGTCGATTTTAAAACTTTAGTCGCAGTTAAAACCAAATGTAAAATAATAAATAAATACAAGACTTAATTTAAAGCGTAAAGTAAATAACGATAATGAAATTGTAAATAATAAAAGTGCGATAAAATAAACTTGCGATAATTAAAAAGTACGAAAATTAAAGTGCAATTAAATACAATAACAATAAATAAAATGCGATAATTAGAAGTGCAATTAAATATAAAATAAAGGAAATAAAATATGAAATAAAAGAATTATGCTTATTTAAACTTCCGTAACCAGGATGTTTGACGTGTTAATTTTAGTTTTATGCCCATGGGTTAATTGTCCTTTGTCCTGGATTATTTAATATGTTCGTCTGGTTTTTGTCTATAACAGTCCATCAGTCATAAATATAAAGTGCGAGTGTCCTCGTCAAATTATCCTTATACCCGAAGTTAAATATTCCAACTAATTGGGGACTTAAACTGTAACAAGATTTTAATACTTTGTTTAATAATTACACCAGGATGTCGACTGAGTGTAACCCAAGGTTTTAATATTTTGTTATCAATTATACCAAGTGTCTTTGTACATAATTTCACGCCTGTTTTAATTATTCTAGTGGCTATTAATCCATTCCCGTGTCTGGTTAAATGAACGATTATTCGTACATATAAATACCCCGCCCATCGTGTCCGATCGAGTGTATATGGTAATTTATAGGGACGCCCAATTGTAAATCTTTATATTAACATTAACAAACTATCATTTAGTTAAACAAATATAAAGCCCATTAATAGCCCATAGTCTAATTTCCACAAGTGTCGTTCTCTTGTCCAAACCCCAATTATGGTACAAAGCCCAATTACCCAATTTTAGTAATTAGCCCAACATCATGATTACTTCGTTTTAAATAAGCATAATAATAACTTAGCTATGAGACATTAAATTAAAAAGTTTGAACATAACTTACAATGATTAAAAATAGCGTGGCGTTACACGGACAGAATTTCGACTTACACCCTTACAACATTTGCTAACATACCCTTATTATTAGGATTTAAAATTAAAATTAAAATATAAATTATATATATATATATTTACATATATATTGAGAGAGAGATAGATTATGGATATTGAAAATGATTTATGGATATTGAAAATGATCAGAATTCGGTTGGCTTTATAGGGAATTGAGTTCAGGGGTACTCCGCGACTCGCGGCAACTTTTGCCTTCAAACTCTGCGAGTCGCGGAGTTTGAAAATACAGCTCACCATCCTTTGGCTTCTTTCTTACCGATGATTTATAAAAATATTATAATATATATATTAATTTTAAGAATTAATTATATATTATATTATATTTATGTGCATAGTTGACTCGTAATTTTTCGAACGTCCTTGCGTACAATTTAATATCTTATACTTTGCGTTTTGAATCTTGTACTCTTGTAATTTCGAGACGTTTCTTATCAATAATTGGAACCTCTTTGATTGTATTTTGTACATTTGAGCTTTTTGGTCATTTGCGTCTTCAATTCGTCGAATATGTCTTTTGTCTTCACCTTTTATTATTTAAACGAATATCACTTTTAAATAGAACAATTGCAACTAAAAGCTTGTCTTTCTTGGGGAATAATGCTATGAAATATATGTTCGTTTTTAGCATTATCAGCTATACAGGGTTGAGCTTGATTCTATAATAATATATATACTTTGAGTTGTGATCGAGTCTGAGACATGTATACAATGGTTCACGAATATGTATTAATTAATACGAATATTATATATTAAACTATATATGAATTGTTGAATTACTAACTGTGGACTACCAACTGTAGACTACCAACATTGGACAATTAAAATGAAATAAAATATTGATTATAACATATAAAACTAAACATTTCTTCAAGTTTGCCACTTGATTTCATCTTAAACCTCATTTGTATCTTGACGATTACAATCTGCGTTCAAACCTTTCGTGATTCTTGGAAACAATTCAATCGAGAAGATGAACTAACCGCACTTTATCTACGGAAGAAAAGATTAATGCGTATAGTTATGCACCTGAAAAACTCTCGAAAACAGAGTAAACATTTAACATGTATTTGTGCTAGCTCCTTTGGAGTTGTTATTACCGAAAATAACTTTACAATCCCTTTCCGAATTAGCCAATTTTGTCACAGCTCCAACAAACCAACTTCAACTTTTCAATCGTACTAGTCTTATTATAACCTTGATGTATACAATTGCCCTTCCGTCATCGTTACCGGAGAACCGTTTATATTCCACCACATTAGCAATAAACTTACCAGCGACTTCATTACTCATCGGCTTAAGTCTCTCCGAAGAACCATTATATTCGTTCATTAAAAACCCTATCATATACTCATTCGCATCATGTAACAAAAATTGCTATACCAATTTCCGAGAATCAGTAATCAGTATTTTGAATCTCGCAGCGTTTCTACATCAACAGTTATATGTATACATATAACATTTATCTCTTAGAATCATGATATTCCATACTAAAATTCTGAAAAGCACCCAGTCTGAGAATCAATACTCTGAATTTTGAAAAGTTGAATGAAGCAACAAAAACTGTAAACGACCTTAACCCTCAGAAGTTTGATGATAAAGAATAGTATGTTGGAAAAACTCAAAAAAGTTGGAACTGGAAAACGAATTGAGCAAACCATGATGGAGGCCATGGACAAAACACAAAGGCTAAATCTGCCTTCAAAGAATCCAAATGATTCAATGCTTGCTGAAGTCTTTAGCGAAAATCTTGCTCCTTACTCTAAATCCTTGCGGATAGTATTCTTCATCATCTTTTGATATTAGAAATTCTAAGATATTATCGTATCCTTCATTATAAATATCCTCAATATTTCTGAAGATATCTTCATAAATATTCTGGTCCGATATTAATTACCTCTCCGCGCTATCTGTGTTATATCATAAAAAGAAACAGCTTTAGTTTCTATATTCTGTAAAACTTCGAATTTAAAATATGAATGTTTTGAAGTAGTGTTGGGAATTGAAGAATGAGTTAGTATAATATAATGACACTTGATCAACGTGATTATATTACAGTAAGTCATGCTGAGTTTCTAATGGAACGTGATGATTCACAGACCTTACCGTCATCATGAGCCATGTTACACGACTCTTACATTCTACTAAATCTCTAAACAAAATCATGAATATATTTCTTGATAATTCTATCTTTTCTAGTGACTTCTGGTAATTTGACAAATGTTTTGGAAATATGAATTAAAGTATAAAAGATGAGAGTTTTGTAAATAATGGAATGAAAGAGATTCAGTTATAGTGCAAATATCAGACAGAGCAATCGAGACAGATCATCGTATTTAACCAAAGAGGATTCTAATTTCCTTAATGACCGAAGAATCAAATCTTATTACGAAGATTTTCTTCAAATCCCTTAAACTCCAGAAATCAACCCCATCTGCGTCAAAAGATATGACGAAACTTTATTTCTCATTTCACTCTTTTGTGATAGCTTCACTCGTACTCTTCGAATAATCGAATTGTTTTATCCATACTACTCAATGATGATAACACTCTAATTTTCAACTCGTATGCGTCATGAAAACATACTTATTGTCAGCCATGACCATTCCAATCAAATTTCGGGACGAAATTTCTTTAACGGGTAGGTACTGTGACGAACCGGAAATTTCCGATCAAATTTAAACTTAATTTTAATATGAACTCGACACGATAAGCAAAGTCTGTAATGTTAAGTATAAAAAATTTTGAACTGTTTACATAGATTCATTCAAACCATTGACTATTACCGACGATTCATGAACAATTGTTTATATATAAATGTGTGTGTGTGTGTGTGTATATATATATATATATACATGTATAAATGTAAAAATATGTGTGTGTATATATTAATGAGAAAAAATAAAATGCCAATTAATCATTAGAATTGAATATGTAAAATAATATATAAATAATGAGGTTATTATTATTAAAATAAATATATAGATATGATTTTTACACATAAATATTATTATATGTATATTCTAATATATAAAAATTTATAAATGATAGATATTCAATAAAAGTTGTATTATTATATGTAATTTTAAGATAAAAGTATAAATGATATATTAATAATATGAGCATTTATTTCAGTATTATTATTAATCGTAATATTAATATTTGTATTATTAATAATATTATATCTAATATAAACTATATATATGTATATAAAAGGTGATATATATAGGTAATGATATTATCATTAATACTATCATTATCATTAACAATAAAAATATTATTATAACTAATAAGAATATTATTATCAATATCATTACTAGTAACTAAAATTATTAAAATTATCATTATTATGGCATTACTATTATCATATTATCATTAATCATATAATTATTAGTATTATTAATAATATTAATATAATTATATCAGTTAATTAGCAAAACAAATAAGAATTAAATATATACAGATATATATAATCAATATAAACAGATATAGTTGTATGAAAATACATATACGTATATAAAATGCAGATATACATTTATATAGATACATATATGATTAAAAATTTATATAAATACCATATACACTTATATATAAATACAAAAAAATTTGTATTTAGCTTCCTATCATTATCTTAACAGTTAAATTTTTCTAGCTAATTGATAAAACAATCGACCTCAATTCATAGACCTTTTTCAAATCCGTTAGCCATCATAGTCGATAGTACAAATCAATGGAAAATTGATAACAGATATATATTTTTTTTCTTTCAAACTTACTACCAATAATTTGATTATATAATTAAAGAAATTACATGCTTATAGGGAGTAAGTATTTCACTTATATATTGTCATTATCAATTAAACACCACTACAACTATTTTCCGATCGAATTTAATCAAAAAAATTGAAGAACACCCAGACTTATGCCCTGTTCGTGAATATTTTTAGCCAAACATCGAATTCGAGTTTTATCTCAACATCTAAAAATGCAGATGTGTTTGGAATTGATTACTTAAACTATCTGTAAATTTTCAGATTCCAATTTTTGAAATTGAGTTTTAATTTGATAGTCAAAGTTTCAAAATTAAAAAGTCAACAAGTGTTCTTGGATCAAATTCGAGTTCGTGTTTCTGTTTTGGGAACAATTGATGATTTAAAAAGTTTACATAAACGATTTAAGACCTCTTTCATTTTATAATTATTGTCTCAAACGATTTGGAATTCAAAATTCGAATTTGAGCTTCGAAGTTCTTCGTAAACTGCTATACAATTTTTATTTACTTAATTTTTTATATATCCTTTTGTTCTGTTAAATCTAGATACCCAAAACAAGTTGTATATATTTCTATATCAAATTCTAAATCAAAACATTTAAGGGCTGTTAATATGGTTTTGGTTCTATGGTCGATTCTGAGAAGAAGATAGAAATGGAAACTGTTTAAAAACGGGTTATAACTATTATTGTGGGGTTCAATTCCAGAAAATGGGCAATTGCCCAACGGTTTAGAATGTTGATGGGTTTTCGAGAGGTCGCGGGTTCGAGTCTAGTTCAGGACATTTTTTTAAAACAGACTTCTTAAAGGTAGTTTTCTTCTATATTATTATTATTATTATTATTATTGTAAATTATTATTATTATAGTTATTATAGTTATTATTGTTGCTATTATTATTAGTATTATTATTAAGAATTAGTATTATTATCATTAGTATCATTATTATTAAGTATTATGAATATTAACATTATTTTTATTACCATTATCATTTATGACTAATATTGTTATTATAATTAGTATTATTATTATTACTACTACTAATATAGGTACCATGAAAAAGATTATCATTTACTAATTTTTATTATGATTATAGTTACAAAAGTGATTGTTATTATGAAAATGGTTATAACTTTAAGTAATAGGAACTATAGATATAGGTTACAAATTTAACTCGAAGTTTATGCTAAAAATTATTATTTCTAACACTTTGATTATTATTATCATTATTATCATTACTAAGATTATCGTTATTAATAGTGTTATTATTATTATCATTATGATATTTACTAAAATTATTATTTTGTTTTTCATTAAAAACTATCATTATTATTATTATCAGTATTGCCTATACCATTATTATTAAAAAATAATTATGTTTATGAAAGTAAAAGTTTTGAAAATATTATCAAGGTTATAAATATATTTTAATTATATTAACAAAATTTATATAAATATTCTTATATAACAAGCTAGGTATTTTTATTAAAATACTAATCAAATATATATATTAATATAACTATATAAATATTAAACATCTTTAATATATATACAAACTAAATACATATAATATATAATTTAAGATATAATATATAAACTTATTCGATTACAATTATGTGTATAAATAAATATCCAAATGATATAGGTTCGTGAATCCGAGGCCAACCCTACATTGTTCAATATCGTCATATGTATTTTTACTACAAAATACAGTATCGTGAGTTTTATTACTCCCTTTTTAAATGCTTTTGCAATATATATTTTTGGGACTGAGAATACATGCGCTGCTTTTATAAATTTTTTACGAAATATACACAAGTAATCGAAACTACATTCTATGGTTGGATTTTCGAACCGAATATCACCCTTTTAGCTTAGTAACCTAAGAATTAGGGAACAGACACCCTAATTGACGCGAATCCTAAAGGTAGATCTACGGGCACTAACTCCCCCCATACTGGAAAATGGTATGCTTTAGTACTTCGAGTTATTAATACAGATGGATTTCTGTTTTGGAGATATTCTATATGCATTATGTTAACGTCGGTTACCAGGTGTTCAATCCATATGAATGATTTTTTAAACACTTGCGAGTGCATGAATATTGAATAAAGGAAATCTTGTGGTCTATTAAAATTATGGAAATGATTGATTATGATAAACTAATGAACTCACCAACCTTTTGGTTGACATTTGAAAGCATGTTTATTCTCAGGTATGAAAGAAATCTTTCGCTGTGCATTTGCTCATTTTAGAGATATTACTTGGAGTCATTCATGACATATTTCAAAAGACGTTGCATTCGAGTCGTTGAGTTCATCAAGATTATTATTAGGTCAATTATAGTTGGATATATTATGAAATGGTATGCATGCCGTCTACTTTCGATGTAATGAAAGTTAGTCTTTCAAAAATGAAAGCAATGTTTGTAAAATGTATCATATGGAGGTCAAGTACCTCGCGATGTAACCAAATATAATGTATTCGTCCAGATGGATTAGGATGGGGCACTACAATAATCATCATCAATACCTTATCACCACCCTAATATCTCTACTTATTTTCATGATCTTATCTATCATATAATTCATCATCTTCTTATATTATCATTACTCTAATCATCGCCATTCCATGTTAACGACCATCATTTTTCATCGTGCACCATAACATTTTCATGTTTATTATCATTCGATCACCAAGCCACTCATTTTCTAATCATAATCTTTTCATCTTCCTCGATCATAAATATTCTTTCCACCCGTCACATACAATAAAAAAAAATTAACGGCCTAAGTCAACCAGGCTTATTACGGCCCAATTGCAGTTCACAAGCCCCACAAGATCTTTAAAGCCCAACTAGTTAGTCCAACACTAGAAGTCCAAGGAACAAAATTTATTTGCCAACCCACTTGAGTAATCGGCCCAATTATAAATCGATAGCCTAGTTCTATACATAGATGTCCACCAGCTTGTCTGCTTACTCGATATCTTTAAGTGAAAGAAGAAAAGTTTTGGTATAACTAAAAGGAGAAAACACATCCAAGTGGGATTATAATATATGTAGGCCATCGAATTTTTAAATCGTCACACTTGAAATCTCACTTAACTGAAAACATAATAATTATGTATCATATATTATTATCCCATACTCCCTTTATTGCCCAACTTGCATTTATCGGCCCATATATCAACTAATATACACGCCACATGCATAATGGATTTAAAAGTCCTTTAGCTCGTTTCCAATTAAACCTACCGACATTTATATTGGAATTAGGGTGGTGCTCAATCATACAAAAAGGAAAAGTGAGTGGGGATGTTTATATAATAATGGTCGGCCACCAAGGGAAAAGAAGAATTCGTAAGCGATTTAAAAACAGAAGAATATCATTGTTCACTCAGAAGTTAGGAGAGGGAGAGGACATGAAAGAGAGAAGATGGCGTAAAGAAACAGGAAGAAAAACTCACGGTTGATGTCTTTGATGGTGGTTGATCGCATGAAAGTAAAAGGTGGTGTTCGAATTAGATAGCAACAGTAACAATTAACGAAGATGATGGTAGTTTGTGGAGTGTTTGTGTTGAACTAACCCATAACCGGAAACAGTAGCATGAAAGAGATGTTCGTTGATAGAGTTGTGGTAGTTCTCATAATGTGTTATGGTGGTGGGTTTCGATTTGGTCTCGGTTTCAAGTAAACAGAAGTAGTCAGCAGGTTATGAGGTCGATGATGTGTTTGAAATGAAAAACAAAACAGCAGCAGTAGTCGTGAGTTCTTAGATGAAAGAAAGAAGAGAGAGAGTGATGAGTGAGAGAGAAAAGTGAAGGAGATGGTGATAATCAAGTAAGGTTTGGTTTCGTAAATTTCTGTTTTTCCTTCCCATTAGCAGGAGTTAATACCAGTTATATAAATGAATCAAATGAGGCTAAACGTATAATTGTAGCTGTATACTTGTTTGTTATCTAGTAATGGTGGTCGACAGAATATTAGAGGCCAGGAGGAATGAAACAACGAAAAAGAAAAAGATTTGATAAAGCTGATGCGATTGCTAACTGAATTCAATTATCTGACTGTATGATTATAGTGATAAATTTTTGTTTGCATTGTGAAGGGATTTGGACGTGTAACAAGAATTAGACAGGAAGTACATGATTAATTCGATCAGAGAAAGTAATATAAAGCTTGATCGCGATGGTTAGCAAATTGGAAGCAATTGCAGTTGTTTTGTAGTGAATGTAGTGATCAACAGTTTCAATCAGGAGCAGAGAAAACGAATCAAAGAAACGAAGAAAGACAAAACTAAGAAATCGATGGCTAACTGAATTTTGTTTTGTACTGTAATGGATTCCAATTTGTAATCAGACAAGAGATAGGAAAACAAATCAAATACTGTGTTGATTGCTACGTAAAGTAGATTCATATTCTAAAGCAGATAAGGAAATAACCTAGGATGTGGATGTTAAACAGAATACAGATGTATTTATATTTATTTATGTATATATCCGTATATATATATATATATATATATATATATATATATATATATATATATATATATATATATATATATTTATGTCTACATTTGTATATGTAATTATATATATAAATCTGTATATACCCGTAATAATATATCTGTATATCTGTATATTTGTATATATAATTATTTCTGTATTTTACGTATTAAGGAAACATAATATTATTAATAATACAAACATTAATATTAATTTTAATAATAACAAAACTTAGTAATAATAATAATAGAGATAATAATAATATTAATAATACTAATAAGAATAATGATAATAACAATTTTAAATAACATAATAATTTTAGTAATCAACTTAATAATAATACTTTTAATAATCCTAATAATAATTAAGTTTATAATTTTACTAATACAAGGATACTAATAAATATAACAATAATGTTTATATTAACATTTATCTTTAATCAATATGAAAATAATAATAATAATATTAATAACTATATTTCTAACTTGTATTTATTTTTTCAATTTATTAATTGTATCATGTTTACTTATTACATAATATATTAAATCTTTAATATTTATTTTTTATGAAATCTATAGTATTACTTATGTATAGAATTCATATATATATATATATATATATATATATATAGTTTTTAATAGCAACTTAATTATTCAGTATATTATTTTACATTTTTAATTCTAATATTTAAATTATATTTCATAATTTCAAATTATATAATATACTTACATATATGTATGTATATATATATATATATATATATATATATATATATATATATACATACATATTTATTTTCAATCAATTGTTCGTAAATCGTCGATAATAGTACGAGGTTAAATGAATACATGTAACAGTAAAAACAATTTTGTGACTCAACATTACAGACTTTGCTTATTGTGTCAAAAATACAAAATCGTATCGAGAGTTTGGTTTAAAATTAGTCGAAATTTTCCGGGTCGTCACAGTACCTACCCATTAAAGAAATTTCATCCCGAAATTTGAGTGGGGTTGTCATGGCTAACAATAAAAATGTTTTCATGATGAATATGAGTTGATATATAGAGTTTTATCATTATTGATTAATATAGATAAAACGATTCGATTATGTGAAGTGTACGATTGAAGCTGTCACAAAATATAGAGATTTAACTTTTGACGTAGTCACAGTGAATTTCCGGAATTCAAGGAATTTATAGATAATCTTTTGAAATCTATATAAGATTCGGTTCTTCATTAAATAAGGAAATTAGGATCCTCTTTGATTAAATGCAGTCATCTGCCTCGATTGCTTCGTCTGATATTTCATTATAACTTGATCTCTTCCGTTCCATTATTTTCACCAATTTTATACTTTCTTCTATTTTGAAGCTTCTTACTTTTGTTTTCTTCCTGACTTAAAGTGATCAAGACGTCTCGGATTCATAGATCAAATCTTTGGATTTCAAATGATCATGGCTAACGTTCTAAGAAAGAAATGGTTTTAGCACGATTTGACTTGTTAAATTACCAGATTCACGGAAAAGACCGAATCATCAAGAGAAATATTTTCTTGATGTTTTTAGAGGTTAAGTAGAATGAAAGAGTTATGTAACATGGCACATGATGAGGGCATGATCTGTGAACCATCATCACGTTCCATTAGAAATTCAGCATGACTTACTGTAATATAACCACGTTGGCCGGGCGTCATTATATTATACTAACTCATGTTTCAATTCCCAACACTTCTCCAAAAATCATTCATAATTTAAACTCGAATTTTTTTTTTTTTTGAGAAATTTAGAAACTAATATAGTTTCTTTTATGATGTAACATTGATAGCACGAGGAGATAGATAATTTCAGACAAAGATATTTATGAAAATATCTTCAGAAATATCAAAGATATTTATGATGATATTTTTTTGAATTTCTAAGTTCGAAAATTGATGAAGAAAATTTTTCCGCAAGATTTTAACATGAGTACGGAGCAAGATATTCTCTAAATATTTCATCGGATACAGAATTATTTGGATTCTTGGAATACAGGGTATGTTCTTTGTATTTGTCCGCGGTCTTCTTTATAGTTTTGCATAATCCGCTTTTCAGTACCATATTCTCTATCGAGCGTTTCCAATACTCAATTCTTTATCATCAAACTTTTGACCATTTAGACCATCTATAATTTTGCTGTTTCCTCGGTATTTAATGCTGCCATATCTGAATCATCGGTTATCAATCCGAGGTAGTTTCAAGAGAATTGTATTTTTAGATGATTAAACGTTGTTTGTAATCGTCAAGACACAGAGGATGTTTAAGATGAAATCAAGTGGAAAACTTGAGAAAATATTTAACTGTAGTAGTTGTAGCTTATTAACGATATTTTAAATCAAAATGTGTTATAATTAATATTTTCTACTCTTTTAATACTTTTTAATTGTTCAAAGTTAGTAGTCTAATAGTCCAATAGTCCAATATAAAATCTTGAAATTTTAAATATGTAAGATTAGGAGATGATGAAGAAATTTTTACGTAATTAATTAATTGGTTACTAATCAGTTTTATTTTATTTATTATTTTCTCCATTATGCCACTTGTCAAATCTTAACTTGGATTCTGATCAGTCAAAATCCGAATATGAAATTGTATTTGAATGAAAATAGTTGTCCTTTGGTGAACGGATACTTATATGTGTGGATTTGGACAGTATTTTAATGACTGCTGAATCTGAATTGAAGAATGTACAGTGTAACTTATTAATGTGAAATCTAAATATTTCTCGGGTATTACCTACCCATTAAAAATATTTTCACCATTAATAGTTTGTACAAAAGAACTTTTAATTACAATCTTTATGAAAATATATATACATATATATTTTCTTCAGATGTAATCATGGATTTAATGAGTTAATATAATACTAAACTCATTTGATTTACCGTTAGAACTAGAATACATAATCTCTAAAATATTACAGATTACATAATCGCCATGCAGAACGAAGAAAATGATGTAGAATGATACGTAGGACGAAGATAATCGATGTAGAACAAGATGTAAAATGAAGATTATGCTCGAGGTATAGATTGTGATGTTGAGACGTGTGGTGTTGAGGCTAGTGTTGTTGGTGCAGATGCTGGTGGTGCTGTTGATGTCGGTGATGTTGCTGAAGCTGGTAATTTTTGCACCATAATTTCCAAAGTCGCTACTCGAGCGCGAAGCTCATTGACTTCTTGATAGTTATGCGAGGTGTATATGAAATAGCTTATATTTTACTAGGAAATACTATTAAATACAATACAATTTTATACAAGATATTTATTTATTTAGAGAATGGATATACTTAAACCTTGCTACAACACTTATAGGCAGTGTACCTAATCGTACAGTAGTGTAGTTGTTAGTAAGTCCGGTTCGGTCCACAGGGAATCTTTTAAACAAAGCTTAACGCTATATTAGTTTTATTTTATAAAAATACAAATATATATAAGTAATATTATTATTATAAAGGGGGGTTTTTTACCGTTTAATGACCGGTTTGTCGATTTTAAAACTTTAGTTGCAGTTAAAACAAAATGTAAAAATATTAAATAAATAAAAGACTTAATTTAAAGCGTAAAGTAAATAACGATAATGAAATTGCGATAAATAAAAGTGCGATAAAATAAACTTGCGATAATTAAAAAGTACGATAATTAAAAGTGCAATTAAATACAATAACAATAAATAAAAGTGCGATAATTAGAAGTGCAATTAAATATAAAATAAAGGAAATTAAATATGAAATAAAAGAATTATGCTTATTTAAACTTCCGTAATCATGATGTTTGACGTGTTGATTTTAGTTTTATGCCCATGGGTTAATTGTCCTTTATCCTGGATTATTTAATATGTCCGTCTGGTTTTTGTCCATAACAGTCCATCAGTCATAAATATAAAGTGCGAGTGTCCTCGTCAAATTATCCTTATACCCGAAGTTAAATATTCCAACTAATTGGGGACTTAAACTGTAACAAGGTTTTAATACTTTGTTTAATAATTACACCAGGATGTCGACTGCATGTAACCCAAGGTTTTAATACTTTGTTATCAATTATGCCAAGTGTCCTTGTACATAATTTCACCCCTGTTTTAATAATTCTAGTGGTTATTAATCCATTCCCGTGTCAGGTTAAATGAATGATTATTCGTACATATAAATACCCTGCCCATTGTATCCGATCGAGTGTATATGGTTATTTATAGGGACGTCTAATTGTAAATCTTTATATTAACATTAACAAATTATCATTTAGTTAAACAAATATAAAGCCCATTAATAGTCCATAGTCTAATTTCCACAAGTGTCGTTCTTTTATCCAAACCCCAATTATGGTACAAAGCCCAATTACCCAATTTTAGTAATTAGTCCAACATCATGATTACTTCGTTTTAAATAAGCATAATAATAACTTAGCTACGAGACATTAAATTAAAAAGGTTGAACATGACTTACAATGATTAAAAATAGCGTAGCGTTACACGGACAGAATTGCGACTTACACCCTTACAACATTTGCTAACATACCCTTATTATTAGAAATTAAAATTAAAATTAAAATTAAAATTAAAATATAAATATAAATATTACGTATAGATATATTGAGATAGAAAAATATGTGTTTTTGTGGTGCACCAAAGCTCGATTTTTATAGGCATGTGGGCTGGAACTGTGCACCATGCGATCGCATGGATTTATGCCTTTCAGGCCATGCGATCGTAGGGCCAGCTGGGGAGAGCCACATTTAGTTGTTTTCTTCTGTCGACGTTTATTTAAATATAATATAATATATATATTAATTTTAAGAATTAATTATATATTATATTATATTCATATGCATAGTTGACTTGTAATTTTTAGTCCGTTGCGTCGAGCGTTGAGAGTTGAATCTGGTCCTTGTTCCGAATTTTCGAACGTCCTTGCGAATAATTTTAATATCTTGTACTTTGCGTTTTGAATCTTGTACTCTTGTAATTTTGAGACGTTTCTTATCAATAATTGGAACCTTATTGATTGTATTTTGTACTTTTGAGCTTTTTGGTGGTTTGCGTCTTCAATTCGTCGAATCTGTATTTTGTCTTCACCTTTTATTATTTAAACGAATATCACTTGTAAATAGGACAATTGCAACTAAAAGCTTGTCTTTCTTGAGGAATAATGCTATGAAATATATGTTCTTGTTTAGCATTATCAAATATTCCCACACTTGAGCGTTGCTTGTCCTCAAACAATATAGTCTTGAAATACAAGAATCACTTCTTTATTCTTCACACTTTGTACATCAGTGATTTCTTTACGGCGGTATAAACAATGGTAGTAACGATATGGTTTACAGTCCCACATGACTATAAAAATTTAGATCCATTAAGGAAATTGGATCTTTATGAAAACATTTGATCTTTTGAAAATTAAATCTAGCTTTTACCCTAGATAAATTTTTCGGAATAACCCTTCACCGGTGTTTGCAAATTCTTTTTTTGTGTGGGTTTGGTAGGTTTTAGATTTGAAAATTTTGGCTCAAAACTTATGGTTTTATGTCACCCACTTGCTAACCTTGTATTAGGAAAGTAACACGTCCAGTATACTTGCTCCGTATATTACCTTTCGGTAAACTACCGTCCGGTTGTAAAGGAAAACGTTGAACAAGCAACTGTTAAGGCAATGTCCCCTGACATGCTTTTGATTATGGTCTATAACGTGTCGGACGCAATTACTATCCTTTGTAGGAGCAATAGTAAAGCTCACCCTTATAATTTTTCAGTCTGGCACAAGGTCCTGTATTTGACCATGCTATATAACCACCGTTCTTACGATTGACACCCGATTTGGTTCAGATGACCTAATGAATTCCAGATGAATTCCTAGGATTTTACGTTCAATGGTAATGAACGCATTGAAAATGGGTTTTCAGAAAACAAATCGTTTTGTAATTTTGATCAAAATATTTTCTCGTTCAAGCTCGAGTTTAGATATCATTGAATTCCATGAGTTTGTAATTCTCAATCTTTAAGGTCAATCTCTAGGATTGAGTAATATCAGGCTTAAAAGCTGATTTTTGATCTTTTAAGGAGATTATCCTTTCTGGGGGTCTGATTCATTAGTCTTATCAAGCTAATTTGCACGGTGCCCCCCATTGTACGAGATAAATCCTTCTCATGGTTAGGATAAATCTGACCACTTGGCGACCCTGTTTTATGCTGAGGTCCGTGGATTTCCTGCTGATTTTAGTGATGACTTTTCTAGGTTTTTCGTCAACCTACAGCTGGTCTGGACGACAACTTCATGACCTAAATCAAGAAGCGCGTGTCTTTTTCGGAAGACTTTACTTCCTTTTAATGATGGAATTGATTCATCGTGTAGATCCATCTTTTCTTTTCTTTCATCGGGTAAAACAGTTAATTATCATCCAAAACAAAAGTATTTTCAATTATTTGTACAAAAATATGTGATATATATTTTGAATAACTCGGTGAAAATTTCCCACACTTGGCTTTTATTTTCCTTTTTATTATCCTCTATTCCATTTTAAATGAATTCTAACATTTTGGTTTGTTTCTCAATTTATGTCCTTTCCGAGGTAACAATAATTTCGGTGTTAACACCTAGTTTTTTCGTTTATAAATATGTATAAACATGATTTTGAGTTCATTTAATTGAAAATTTTGAAAATTTTTACTAGAATTGGGTAGTTAGTATATAAGACTAGGGCTGTTCTTTATTATCAGAGAGCACTAGATTCTAATACAACTACTACTTTACTAGTATTTCTAATGGTAACCAAGTGTATAAAGTAAAAATTTTAAAATCCGAAAGAATTTAACCCCTTCCCACACTTAAGATCTTGCAATGCCCTCATTTGCAAGAAATCAGTAACAATTTAAATTATTGAGGGTGATTAGCGTAAAAATGTTTAAATTTTACCAAAGTTTCCAAACATATTGGCGTTAGTTTGCTGAATGATAAATGGTGCATATCATTTATTCATTCCGTCTGTTGTTACATCACATTTATTTGTCATCTTGTCGTCAAAATTAGTAGCTTTTGCTAAACTTAATGCCAGTCTTTGAAAATGCGCTGTTTTACCCTGTTTTGTACAATTTACAATATACATACATACATGGCAATTTGAAATGGGACTTAATATCCCACTTTCAAATCCTAAATGTGAAATATTAGTACACAATAATAATAAAAATGATAAAGATTACATATTTATATTCAATAACATAAGTTTAAACATGAATAAGTAAAAAGATAAAAAAATAAAAATCATATAAATAACCAAATGGAACTAAATCAGTCTGGATATGGGTTCCAGTTCATCTCGTCAGGTGAGTTCCATTGTTGGTTATAGGTGTTCTGATAGGCTTGGTTATAGTCATACCGGTTAAAGGGTGGTCGGATATCGGGGATGTGTGGCAGAAAATGAGCAGGTCGAGTAGGTACATAGTTATTTGGTACCTGATATGATAGCTGGCTCATGATTTGGTGCTGATGAACTAACCAGCTATCGTGTTGGCGTCACCTATAATCCTCGTATATTCGCTCGGAGTTCCACTGCTCATACATACTATGTCTGGCCGCGTTCGTCATTGCTTCCTCATCTATACGAACATGGATGTCAAGAATAGCATCTCGAATGACATCCCTAATGTCTTCCGCCTCCTCCATTTCCTCGTCTGAGCCTCTCTCTACCTGAGGATGAGATCCCTCATAGGGTACAGCCTGGTTACGTCTACTTTTCAATACCTTAGCACCCACATAAACTTTCAATCCTAAGGGCTCAACCTGTTCTCTACAAAGCTGTAATGGACATCCTTGGTTCCTATCAACACCTAAATACTCTCCAATGAGAGTAACAAAAATACCTCCTCCTATTATACTCCCGTCCTGCATTCCCTCTACCATTTTAGATAAATAAAAAGCAACACAGTAAGGGATATTGACAAAGCTTCTAGGATCCCGAATACACTTTAGGTAGAATAAATCATGTAAGGTAATTTTTTCTTTATTATGACCTCTCTGTGTAATCGAGTTAGCCAAAAATCTATGAATAATATGAAGCTCGGCTCTGTCAATATGTGTATAGGAGTGTCCTCCTGCTCGTGTAAAAACATCAAAATGTGACATACACCTCCAAATGGCGTCAGCGTCAAAGTTGCTATCTACCCTTTCACCATAATGAATCAAGTTTGTACAATCGGGTAGTAGCAACTCACCAGGAGTATATATCTGTAAAGCCCTGGCCATGTCCACATTGGACATTCTGTACATCCTACCGCCAAGGATAAACCTAAGAAATCTTCTATCATCTATTCTAACTATATTTGCATCAAGTGATACAGTACTCATCAACTCAACACACCATTCCTTATATACAGGTCTACGAATGGTGAAAAGACGTTCCCAATCTGTAAAAGAAGAACTACCATACCTTTGAACTAAAAGCTGTCTAACACGGTCAGCTAGATGGACCGTTTCTAAAGGAACCCAATCGATTACCCTTGGCACCTCTACATTTTTTGTTACCAATTTGAATTTGTTCCTTTGATATGTCTCGTAATCTCTCCATCTCCTATCAAATCTCAGATTAGGATGCAGAGTGTGCTCAGGAATCATTGGGAATTCTACTGGCGGCCTCATTGGGAATACTATGATTTCATCAACAAACTGTACCGGATCATAATAAGGTATGTGCTGATCAGGTTGTTGTTGTGGTTCTTGTTGTGGTTCTTGTTCGTGTTGCATTTCTGGTTCTGGTGCTGGTGCTGGTCGTCTAAATGATGATGCTCCTGAACCTCCAGTATCGGCTTTCTGCAAAACACATTAAACACAAAATTTGTGCATCCAAATATGCATTAGTGTTAGCAAAATAACAACTTAAAATAATTACTATAACATGTTAAATCAAAATTAAACTTATACACATTTTCACAATTTTTCACAATTCTACACTTTTCAAATAAGCACATATGAAAATGTATACAAAGTTCATAAGCTTTTAACTCAAATAACATGTAAAAATAGTCATTACTAATAATTAAACAAGTCTCAAATGGCAATTACATCAAATTAATCAAGTTCATGAATTCTGGACTTAAAAAGTCCACTTTAATCTCCAAAAATTATGTTTAGGATCAATGTTTGGATCATTTAACTACCTAAACATGTTACACTACTCAATTTAGCAATAATTCATGACGAAAATCGGCCATAACCTGTTTATATCAAAAAGCCCCAAATTGCTCAAGAACACAAACCCTAGATTTCTAAAAATTTTGAAGTTTTTTGGCTTCAAATCATGTTAAATAGCATCAATCTAGGTTATACATGCTTAAAATACTAACAATTTAACACTAATTACACTAGAAATTAACAAAATTGCATTAGGTAAAAAATTAGTAATTATCACAAAAACTAGGAATTTATAGAGTTTAGGGGTGTAATTTTTACCATTTTGCTGAAGAATGAGAATCTAGGCATGATTAGAGCAAGAAAAATGACGAATTACAGTGAAAAAATGATGAAATTTGGTGAAGATTTGAGAGAGTTTCGTGTTTGTGTGTGTGTTGTGGTGAGGAAGACAGACTCGCTGTCTGTATGTATCAGGCCAGATTTTTGCCTCCATGCGATCGCATGGAGGTATAAGGTGATTCCCATGCGATCGCATGGGTACCTGGCTACAGTTTTTTGACCCTTTTTTTTTTTTTATAAAACCTTATACTTTATAAAACTTATAATTAATTAAATTTTAAAAATTTGTTTTCCTTTAGGAGCGAGGGTGTTTCGGATCGATGTCCTAGTCCGTCCCTCGACAAAATTTTAAAATTTGTCAATTCAAAGCGCGGTTTTAAAAGTAAAGATTTTTGGGTTTTTTTAATGTTTTTGGCATACTTTAATTCAATAAGATTAAAAATAATGATAATAAAAGTTCTCGTCCCTCCCTCGGGTAAAGCAATTTTGGTTCAACGACCTAGTCTTCAACTCACGACGAATTTAAAAAATTATATTTTTAACTTAGCGAAATAAAGTAAATTTTTGTTTTTAAATTCACACCAAACTTAAATAAAAAAAATGCATAAAATTAAAAATTCACACCAAACTTAATTAAAAATTCATATTATAAATTCACACCAAACTTAAATTTAAATTTATTAATTTTTTAAATATTGACAAACTTAAATATATTGATTTTACAAAGTTCAAAATATTAAATTAATTTTTAAATATTAATTTTAAAAACATGGTAAAAATAAAATTAAAAAACTTTTTGGCTTTTTATCCCACTTTAATCAATCAAATATTATCAAAAACATACGCCCCTCTTTTCGGTAAAGTAATTTCGATTCCATAACCTAATTTAACTCATGACGAATTTTTGAAATATTTTGGTTGATTGATTAAAGATATTTATACCTTAAGAATAAACGTTAAATTTCGCAGTGATGTAATAAATTTTTGAATGATATCAATAATTTCGGTCGCAAAACCTAATTTTATTGTATATCAATTTAATACTTTATAGCGAACAAATTAGCGTTTATTATCAAAAGGTTAAAAATAAAAATAAAAATAAAAACTGTACAGACTTACCTGTGAGATAGTATTCTTAGTGATACGATCTATCCCACTCATAAGATAGTCGGTTTAATTGGTTTTCCATAGCTACATAGGCGTAACCTCGAGCATTCAGTGTTTTTTCTTCTAAACATATGAACGGTCCGTCTCTGCATAAAGTAACAAATTCGGTATTTGAATAGGTTTGATTATTTGAACATTTACCTCCATGTGACCATTTTTCGCATTTGTGACATCTTTCTAGGTGTCGTGCTCTTCTTTTCGCTGCGGATTTTGATTTTTCTTTACCAAATTGTAACTTATTATCTTCGCATCTGAATTCTTTTCTTACTCCGTCCAATCTTTCTCTGATTACTGATACTATTTCACTCAGAAGTGTGTCATTATTACGTTTAGTGATCAAAGCGTGTGGCATTAGACCATGGTTTAGTTCACAGGAAGTCTTCACTTCGTAAAAACCTAAAAAAATAAAAATTCAGAATGGGGGGAGAAGACTAGTTCTTTAGGGTCTGCTAGGGAAAGACCATTCGGGTTCCATTTTCGAGAACTACACGAAAACAGACAATCTAACTCTAACAGAAATACATAATATCCTTTAAAGACTTGATTCTCCCCACACTTAGTTAGCTGTGGTATCGAAATTGTGATTAACTTCATTGTCAACTTCCATTGGACTATCTATGTAATGTTTAACTCTGTGACCATTAACTTTAAATTCAATCCCATTTAAATTTATTAATTCTATCATTCCGTAAGGGAAAACTCTTTTGACTATGAATGGTCCAGACAATCTTGATTTCAATTTTCCAGGAAATAGCTTGAATCGTGAATTGAAAAGAAGAACTCTTTCTCCTTCTTTAAATTCTTTTGAACTTCTGATTCTTTTATCATGCCATTTCTTCGTTCTTTCTTTATAGATTAACGAATTTTCGTATGCTTCATGTCTTAATTCTTCTAATTCGTTTAGTTGACTTTATCGTAGACGTCCAGCTTCATGTAAATCAAGATTACATGTCTTCAAAGCCCAAAATGCTTTGTGTTCAATTTCTACTGGAAGATGACATGCTTTTCCATAAACGAGTCTAAAAGGTGTGGTTCCAATTGGAGTTTTGTAGGTTGTTCTAAAAGCCCAGAGTGCATCCTCCAACTTAATGGACCATTCCTTCGGATTTGATCCTACGGTTTTTTCTACAATACGTTTTAAAGCTCGGTTGGTATTTTCAACTTGTCCACTTGTTTGTGGATGATATGCGGTGGAGATTTTATGAGTGACTCCATATCTTTTAAGAACTTTCTCAAGTTGATTATTACAAAAATGAGTTCCCCGATCACTTATTAAAGCTTTCGGTGTTCCAAACCTTGCAAAAAGACGTTTTAAAAAGTTGACTACAACTCGTCCATCGTTAGTTGGGAGAGCTTGTGCTTCCGTCCATTTAGATACATAATCAATGGCAACGAGAATGTAGAGATTATTATGAGATTTTGGAAATGGACCCATAAAGTCAATACCCCAAATGTCAAATACTTCACATACTTGAATGACATTTTATGGCATTTCATCACGTTGACTTATTTTTCCGGCCCTTTGACAAGCATCACAGGATTTGCAAAGAAGGTGAGCGTCTTTGTAAATTGTAGGCCAATAGAATCCAGCATCATAAACTTTTCTTGCTGTTAGTTGAGGCCCATAATTCCCTCCTGTTGATCCTATGTGACAATGGTTTAAGATTTGATTGGCTTCATCTCCGAATACACATCGGCGTATTATTCCATCTGGACAACTTTTAAACAGATGTGGATCTTCCCAGAAATAGTGTTTTATATCACTGAAGAATTTCTTTCGTTTTTGGTACGACAATCCTTTTTCAAGGAATCCACATACTAAGTAGTTTGCATAGTCTGCAAACCATGGTATTTCATTATAATCTATCTTCGATAGATATTCATCTGGAAAGTTGTCTTGTATAGCTGATTCATTTAGAACTTCTAATTCGGGATTTTCAAGACGAGAAAGATGATCAGCGGCGATATTTTCTGCTCCTCTTTTATCTCAGATTTCAATATAGAACTCTTGTAAGAGTAAGATCTAACGGATTAATCTTGGTTTGGCATCTTGTTTCGAAAATAGGTATCTAAGAGCAGAATGGTCGGTATAGACCACCGTTTTTGCTAGACCGAGATATGAACGAAATTTGTCAAAAGCAAAGACAATAGCAAGGAGTTCTTTTTCAGTAGTTGTGTAATTTGTTTGTGCTCCTTGTAACGTCTTACTAGCATAATATATAGGTTGAAATCGTTTTTCAATCCTTTGTCCTAAAACGGCTCCCATTGCAAAATCACTTGCATCGCACATAAGTTCAAACGGTAGATTCCAATTTGGTGTTATCATGATCGGCGCATTAGTAAGTTTCTCTTTAAGAATATTAAAAGATTTGATGCATTCATCTGAAAAGATGAACGGAGCATCCTTTTCTAGAAGTTTATTCATAGGAGTGGCAATTTTAGAAAAATCTTTTATGAAACGTCGGTAAAAACCGGCATGCCCTAGAAAACTCCTAACTCCTCTAACATTGGTGGGATGTAGAAGTTTAGCAATTACATCTACTTTAGCTCTATCCACTTCAATTCCTTCTTTTGAAATTTTATGTCCAAGAACGATGCATTCTTTAACCATGAAATGGCATTTCTCCCAATTAAGTACTAGATTTGATTGTTCGCATCTAATAAGCATTCGTTCCAGATTAACTAGACATGATTCAAATGTATCACCGAAGACTGAAAAGTCATCCATGAAAACTTCCATGCATTCTTCTATCATGTCGTGAAAAATCGCCATCATGCACCTTTGAAAGGTTGCAGGGGCGTTGCAAAGTCCAAATGGCATGCGTTTGTAAGCAAAAGTACCATAAGGGCACGTGAACGTGGTTTTCTCTTGATCTTCGGGTGCTATTGGAATTTGAAAATATCCGGAAAATCCATCTAGAAAACAATAGTAACTATTTCCGGCTAATCTTTCCAACATTTGATCAATAAAAGGTAAGGGAAAGTGATCTTTTCTGGTGGCGTCATTTAATTTTCTATAATCAATACACACACGCCATCCTGTTACAGTCCTAGTAGGAATAAGCTCATTTTTCTCATTTGTAATGACAGTTATGCCACCCTTCTTAGGTACGCATTGAACTGGGCTTACCCATGGACTATCAGAAATTGGATAAATTAAACCTGCATCAAGCAGTTTAATAATTTTTTTTTTTAACAACATCTTGCATATTAGGATTTAGTCTTCGTTGGCGTTGCACATGCGTTTTATGACCTTCTTCCATAAGGATTTTATGTGTGCAATACGAAGGACTTATTCCTTTAATATCATGAATCTTCCATGCAATAGCTGGTTTATGAGCTTTCAACACAGAAATGAGTTGTGATTTCTCATTTTTAGTAAGAGAAGACGATATTATTACAGGTAATTCAGATTCACCATGTAAATAAGCGTATTCCAAATGGTTTGGAAGTGGCTTTAACTCTAATGTCGGAGGTTCTTCTATCGATGATTTATATCGATATCTGTCTTCTTCTTTTAGCATTTGAATTTCTTCTGTTGTTGGTTCATATCCATTAGCCATTAGTGTAGCTAACATTTCAGCTTCATCAATTTTTTCAGTTCCTTCTCCTAAAGAACATTCTCCTGTTCCTTGTAATTCTAGAAATTCTTCTAACAATTCTGCATGTGAATCTATAGTTTGAATATAATAACATGTATCATCTGCAGATTGCGGTTGTTGCATTGCTCTATCAACTAAAAAGGTAACACTCTCGTCCTCTATACTTAGGGTCAGTTTCTTACTAAACACGTCTATCATTGCTTTAGCCGTGTTTAAGAATGGTCTTCCTAATATGAGAGGAACTTGAGAATCATCTTCCATGTCCAGAACAACAAAATCTACTGGAAATACTAAAGTACCAACTTTAACTAGCATGTTCTCCATTATCCCTCTAGGATATTTTATTGATCGATCGGCTAGTTGTATGCTTATTCTTGTTGGTTTCAATTCTCCAAGGTCTAGTTTAGCGTATAGTGAATACGGCATTAAATTTATACTAGCACCTAAGTCTGCTAATGCTTCTATTGAACTAAGACTACCCTGAAAACATGGAATTGTGAAACTTCCTGGATCAGATAATTTTTCTAGTATCTTATTCAACAGTACTGCAGAACAATTAGCATTCATAGTAACAGCCGAGAGTTCTTCCATTTTCTTTCTATTCGTGATTAGATATTTCAAGAATTAGCATATCTAGGCATTCCTGAAATCACATCAATGAAAGGAAGATTTACATTTATCTGTTTAAACATATCCAAGAATTTGGATTGCTCGGCTTCAAGTTTTTCTTTTTTCATTTTACTCGGGTAAGGAAGTGGTGGTTGGTATGGTTTAACATAAGGTTTAGCCTTAACTGTGTTATCTTCATTAACCTTTTCAACTACCGGTTCTTTAACCTTATCTTGATCTGGTTGTGGTTCTTGTAGAGTAGGAATAGCTTCATCAGAAGTTACAGGTATTTCAGGTGGTTTAAGTGTTGTACCACTTCTTGTGGTAATGGCTTTAGCTGTTTCATTCCGGGGGTTAGCATTTGTATCACTAGGTAAACTTCCCGGTTTTCTTTCACCTATTAACCTTGCTAGGTTACTTACTTCTTGTTCCAAGTTTTGAATAGAAGCTTGTTGATTTCTAAATGCTTGAGCATTTTGTTCATTAGTTTGTTTTTGAGATGTGAAAAACTGCGTTTGAGTTTCAACTAGCTTTGTCATCATATCTTCTAAATTCGGCTTTTTATCATCGGTTTGTGGTGATTTGTTTTGAAAATTAGGTCTTTGCTGATTGTAAGTATTATTGGATACTTGTTGATTACTAGGACCTTGTTGGTTGTTGTATGGAATATTTCGGTTATAATTTTGATTTTGATTGTAAATCGGTCTTGGCGGTTGATAATTATTCTGATAATTATTTTCAGGCCTTTGGTTTATGTATGAAATATTCTCTCTTTGTTCCATTGTTAATTCAATACTGAGACAATCTTTTGTCAAATGTGGTCCTCCACACTGCTCACAACTAATTCGTATTGAGTGGATATCTTTAGTCATCTTTTCCATTCGTCTCTCGACAGCATCTATCTTTGCGGAAATGGAATCTAAGTCATGGCTAGAATCGGCTCTAGCTGCTTTAGATGATCTAACGATATCTTTTTCTTGGTGCCACTCATGTGAGTGGGAAGCAGTGTTATCAATAATTTTGTAAGCATCAGTTTTTGTTTTCTTCATAATAGAACCACCAGCTGCTATATCGATGTCTTTCCTTGTAGTGATGTCGCATCCTTGGTAGAATATTTGTACTATTTGACAAGTGTCTAAACTGTAGTGACCCGAACTTTTCCATGTTTATATATATTAATTGAGATTGATATTTACATGATTAAATGTTTCCAACATGTTAAGCAATCAAACTTGTTAAGACTTGATTAATTGAAATATGTTTCATATAGACAATTGACCACCCAAGTTGACCGGCGATTCACGAACGTTAAAACTTGTAAAAATGACATGACGATATATATATGGATATACATATGGTTAACATGAGATTATGATAAGTAAGTATCTCCATAAGTATATTAACAATGAGTTATATACATATAAACAAGACTACTAACTTAAGGATTTCGAAACGAGACATATATATAACGATTATCGTTGTAACGACATTTAAATGTATATATATCATATTAAGATATATTAATATATCATAATATCATGATAATATAATAATTTAACATCTCATTAGATATAATAAACAATGGGTTAACAACATTAATTGAGATCGTTAACTTAAAGGTTTCAAAACAACACTTACATGTAACGACTAACGATGACTTAACGACTCAGTTAAAATGTATATACATGTAGTGTATTTAGATGTATTAAAATACTTTTGGAAGACTTCAACACATATATCAAAACACTCATACTTAATGAAAATGGTTACAGTTACTTTTCCATTCTTTTCTTTCATCAAGAATTCTAGTCGTATTCTTACCCGTATTATACACAGCTTCAAAACGTACTTACTATGAGTATATACCAATAGGAACTAGCATGGGATTCCACTCTTGATTATGTCATGTATGACTAATCAATTTTAACTTCTACCATGAGCTAGTCAACTAACTAGAACTCCTTTTAACCCCACTCACCACTCACCAATTACCACTCATCATTCACTCCATTTCACTTCCAATTCTCTTTCTAATTCTCTCTCAACACACACACACTATTATGAACGTATTTTTCCAGTATTTAATCATCATCTTCATCAAAAATCACTTCAAGAATCAAGCTATAATCATCATAGGAAGAACACTTCAAAAATCCCTTCAAGTTTACTAATTTACTTCCAAGCTTTCTAATCCATTCCAAGTAATCATCTAAGATCAAGAAACCTTTGTTATATACAGTAGGTTATCTTTCTTATTCAAGGTAATATCCATATTCAAACTTTGATTCAATTTCTATAACTATAAACTATCTTAATTCGAGTAAAAAATCTTACTTGAACTTGTTTTTGTGTCATGATCCTACTTCAAGAACTTTCAAGCCATCCAAGATCCTTTGAAGCTAGATCATTTCTTGTCACTTCTAGTAGGTTTACCTACTAAACTTGAGGTAGTAATGATGTTCATAACATCATTCGATTCATATATATAAAACTATCTTATTCGAAGGTTTAAACTCGTAATCACTAGAACATAGTTTAGTTAATTCTAAACTTGTTCGCAAACAAAAGTTAATCCTTCTAACTTGACTTTTAAAATTAACTAAACACATGTTCTATATCTATATGATATGCTAACTTAATGATTTAAAACCTGGAAACACGAAAAACACCGTAAAACCGGATTTACGCCGTCGTAGTAACACAGCGGGCTGTTTTGGGTTAGTTAATTAAAAACTATAATAAACTTTGATTTAAAAGTTGTTATTCTGAGAAAATGATTTTTATTATGAACATGAAACTATATCCAAAAATTATGGTTAAACTCAAAGTGGAAGTATGTTTTCTAAAATGGTCATCTAGACGTCGTTCTTTCGACTGAAATGACTACCTTTAAAAAAACGACTTGTAACTTATTTTTCCGACTATAAACCTATACTTTTTCTGTTTAGATTTATAAAATAGAGTTCAATATGAAACCATAGCAATTTGATTCACTCAAAACGGATTTAAAATGAAGAAGTTATGGGTAAAACAAGATTGGATAATTTTTCTCATTTTAGCTACGTGAAAATTGGTAACAAATCTATTCCAACCATAACTTAATCAACTTGTATTGTATATTATGTAATCTTGAGATACCATAGACACGTATACAATGTTTCAACCTATCATGTCGACACATCTATATATATTTCGGAACAACCATAGACACTCTATATGTGAATGTTGGAGTTAGCTATACAGGGTTGAGGTTGATTCCAAAATATATATAGTTTGAGTTGTGATCAATACTGAGATACGTATACACTGGGTTGTGGATTGATTCAAGATAATATTTATTGATTTATTTCTGTACATCTAACTGTGGACAACTAGTTGTAGGTTACTAACGCGGACAGCTGACTTAATAAACTTAAAACATCAAAATATATTAAAAGTGTTGTAAATATATTTTAAACATACTTTGATATATATGTATATATTGTTATAGGTTCGTGAATCAACCAGTGGCCAAGTCTTACTTCCCGACGAAGTAAAAATCTGTGAAAGTGAGTTATAGTCCCACTTTTAAAATCTAATATTTTTGGGATGAGAATACATGCAGGTTTTATAAATGATTTACAAAATAGACACAAGTACGTGAAACTACATTCTATGGTTGAATTATCGAAATCGAATATGCCCCTTTTTATTAAGTCTGGTAATCTAAGAATTAGGGAACAGACACCCTAATTGACGCGAATCCTAAAGATAGATCTATTGGGCCTAACAAACCCCATCCAAAGTACCGGATGCTTTAGTACTTCGAAATTTATATCATATCCGAAGGGTGTCCCGGAATGGTGGGGATATTCTTATATATGCATCTTGTTAATGTCGGTTACCAGGTGTTCACCATATGAATGATTTTTATCTCTATGTATGGGATGTGTATTGAAATATGAAATCTTGTGGTCTATTGTTACGATTTGATATATATAGGTTAAACCTATAACTCACCAACATTTTTGTTGACGTTTAAAGCATTTTTATTCTCAGGTGAATATTAAGAGCTTCCGCTGTTGCATACTAAAATAAGGACAAGATTTGGAGTCAATGTTTGTATGATATTGTGTAAAAACTGCATTCAAGAAACTGATTTCGATGTAACATATTTGTATTGTAAACCATTATGTAATGGTCGTGTGTAAACAGGATATTTTAGATTATCATTATTTGATAATCTACGTAAAGCTTTTTAAACCTTTATTTATGAAATAAAGGTTATGGTTTGTTTTAAAAATGAATGCAGTCTTTGAAAAACGTCTCATATAGAGGTCAAAACCTCGCAACGAAATCAATTAATATGGAACGTTTTTAATCAATAAGAACGGGACATTTCAGTTGGTATCAGAGCGTTGGTCTTAGAGAACCAGAATTTTGCATTAGTGTGTCTTATCGAGTTTGTTAGGATGCATTAGTGAGTCTGGACTTCGACCGTGTTTACTTGAAAAATGATTGCTTAACAAATTTTGTTGAAAACTATATATTTTTAACATGTGAATATTATGTGATATATTAATCTCTTAACACGTTTGATATTATGTGATAGATGTCTACCTCTAGAACAAGTCTCATTGATTCACCTAATAATAATGAAGAGTCAAATGTAAATTGGAATGATTCGTGGACTGATTCACAAGTTCCCGAAGAGGAACCGGAAGAAGAGTCGGAACCAGAAGAAGAATCGGAACCAGAAGAAGAATCGGAACCGGATGAAGAAATAGAACCGGTGGGGGAAATAATAAAACGGTTAAGTAAAAGAAAATCCTCAACCAACCGACCAAGGTTAATTATGGTCAATGGTGTTTCCGCTAAGGAAGCAAAATATTGGGAGGATTACCAATTCTTCGATGAATCGGATTCTGACGAGAATTCCGATGATGTTATAGAAATTACCCCAACTGAATTTAAAAAGGCAAAAGAAAATAATAAGGGAAAGGGCATAAAAATAGAGAAATCTAATTCCAACCCCGATGAACTTTATATGTATCGTCAACCCCCGAAGTCCTTAAGTTGTAACAATGACCCGGGAACCTCTAAACCTAGGTTTTTCTAAACCAATGTGGACAACGACGGCTCGTATTAGGGGAACATCATATATCCCTAGAAACTTGGCAAAACGAACCAAAACCGAACAAGAAGAAACGAGTGAGTCGGAATAAGATAGTTGTATTCGTGTGGTGTAATATATGTAATATAGTGTGCTTATGCTTTATGATATATGTAAAAATTGCTTGTATTAATAAGTATTTTTTTTATGAATCTAACTCTTGTCTATTTTATAGTATAAAAACACAAAATGGATAGACAACCCAATATTTTAAGAGACCTACCCGGAGACATGATTGATGAAAACTTGTCTAGAGTCGGTCAGAATTCTTCGGCACAACTATTTAAGGCGAGATCAGTTTGTAAGACATTCGAAGAACGTTCCAAGAATGCCTTGGTTTATAAAAGGCTTTCGTTCGAAAGATGGGGGATATCACATTGGGAAATCCATAAGTTACGATGTGTTTACTTTGACGCATATATTGCGGGGAACCCAAATGCTATTTTACGCAACGGGTTAAGAAATTATTTTGACTCAGTATATCCGAATATAGGACTTCGTGATTTAGAAAAAGCGGCTAAGATGCAACATAAAGAAGCATGTTATGCTTACGGATTAGTAATGTTCGCTTCTCACCAAAGTGAGAACAAGAACATCGGCCTACAACTATTAAACAAAACGTTCCCACAAGTGACGGAGTCGGTGATTGGGGTAAGAAATGAGGTTTTTAGGTTATTACGAGACTGTTGGTCATTACGTAACCCTCGTCCTGTTGACGACGTTACAACACGCTGTCTTATCAACGGCCATAACGGTTATGTTCCACAAGACCAAGGATGGGAAGTAATCCTAGTAAAACCAGAATGCATGACTTGTTTCTGGACGTATGAATTACGTGTCTTTATTGCCTTTGTTGAACGACTTGTGTACTAGCTAGAATTATCTTCACAACCATCTTGTATCAAATTTATTGTGTGCTATATTTCATCCTATATGTAAAATAAGCGGTATTGTAAGTTTGTAAAATATTGTGTAAAAGTTTGAACGCGAAATATTATTATAATCAGTCTTTCATATAGAATTGTAGTAGTTGAATTGTATATTAGCTACTAAGTATGAACTTAACGGGTAGGTACTACCCGAATTTAAACTTATAAAATGCTAATATGAAGAAAAAGCTTTTATAAATGAGTTCATATTATGCTACGAAATACTATTAACTACTCTTAATATTCTGTATGATTAACTTGTTCCATTTGACTATTTTGAAGGAAATGGCACCGACTACTCGACACACCGTGAATATGAATGAAGAGGAATTCCGTAATTTTCTAGCTTCAAACATAGCCGTAGTACAGGCTGCGCTACATACCAACAATAACCTTGGATCTAGCAGTACAGGAAATCGTGTAGTATGCACCTACAAAGAATTCACTGCCTGCAAACCTTTAGAATTTGATGGAACCGAAGGACCGATCGGATTGAAACGGTGGACCGAGAAGGTCGAATCAGTGTTTGCCATAAGTAAGTGTACTGAAGAGGATAAAGTGAATTACGCTACGCATACCTTCACAGGTTCTGCGTTAACATAGTGGAATACCTATCTAGAGCAAGTGGGACAAGATGATGCGTACGCACTACTATGGTCAGCATTCAAGCACTTGATGAACGAGAAGTACCGTCCCAGAACCGAGGTCAATAAGCTCAAGACAGAACTTAGAGGGTTACGAACCCAAGGATTTGATATTACCACGTACGAAAGACGATTCACAGAATTATGCCTATTGTGTCCGGGAGCATTCGAAGATGAGGAAGAGAAGATCGACGCGTTTGTGAAAGGATTACCGGAAAGAATCCAAGAAGATATAAGTTCACACGAGCCCGCCTCCATACAACAGGCATGTAGAATGGCTCACAAACTAGTGAACCAGATTGAAGAAAGAATTAAAGAACAGACTGTTGAAGAGGCCAATGTGAAGCAAGTCAAAAGAAAGTGGGAGGAAAACGGTGATAAGAATCACCAATACAACAACAACAGCAATTACTACAATAATCGCAACAATTATCCCAACAATCGCAACATCAATCGCAACTACAACAAATGGCCCAACAACAACAACAACAACAACAAAAGCAACTACAACAATCATCCCAACAACAATAATAACCACAACAACAACAATAATCAGAAGCAGCTATGCCAAAGGTGTGAAAAGTATCACTTGGGGTTCTGCACCAAATTTTGCAACAAGTGTAAAAGAAATGGTCATAGCGCGGCGAAGTGTGAGGTCTACGGACCAGGGGTTAATAGAACGAAAGGAACAAATGGTGTCGGAACGAGTAATGGCGGAGCAAGTAGTGTCGGAGCAAGTTATGCCAATGTAGTTTGTTATAAATGTGGAAAACCGGGCCACATTATTAGAAATTGCACGAACCAGGAGAACACGAATGGACAAGGCCGCGGAAGAGTTTTTAATATTAATGCGGCAGAGGCACAGGAAGACCCGGAGCTTGTTACGGGTACGTTTCTTATTGACAATAAATCTGCTTACGTTTTATTTGATTCGGGTGCGGATAGAAGCTATATGAGTAGAGATTTTTGTGCTAAATTAAGTTGTCCATTGACGCCTTTGGATAGTAAATTTTTACTCGAATTAGCAAATGGTAAATTAATTTCAGCAGATAATATATGTCGGATTCGAGAAATTAAACTGGTTTGCGAAACCTTTAAGATTGACTTGATACCAGTAGAGTTAGGGAGTTTTGATGTGATAATCGGTATGGACTGGTTGAAAGAAGTGAAAGCAGAGATCGTTTGTTACAAAAATGCAATTCGCATTATACGAGAAAAAGGAAAACCCTTAATGGTGTACGGAGAAAAGGGCAACACGAAGCTACATCTTATTAGTAATTTGAAGGCACAAAAACTAATAAGAAAAGGTTGCTATGCTGTTCTAGCACACGTCGAGAAAGTACAAACTGAAGAAAAGAGCATCAATGATGTTCCCATTGCAAAAGAATTTCCCGATGTATTTCCGAAAGAATTACCGGGACTACCTCCGCATCGATCTGTTGAATTTCAAATAGATCTTGTACCAGGAGCTGCACCAATAGCTCGTGCTCCTTACAGACTCGCACCCAGTGAGATGAAAGAACTGCAAAGCCAATTACAAGAACTTTTAGAGCGTGGTTTCATTCGACCAAGTACATCACCGTGTTGAGCTCCTGTTTTGTTTGTCAAGAAGAAAGATGGTACATTCAGGTTATGTATCGACTACCGAGAGTTGAACAAACTTACCATCAAGAACCGCTACCCACTACCAAGAATCGACGACTTATTTGATCAACTATAAGGCTCGTCTGTTTATTCAAAGATTGACTTACGTTCTGGGTATCATCAAATGCGGGTGAAAGAAGATGATATTCCAAAGACTGCTTTCAGAACACGTTACGTTCATTACGAGTTTATGGTCATGCCGTTTGGTTTAACTAATACACCAGCTGTGTTCATGGACCTTATGAACCGAGTGTGTGGACCATACCTTGACAAGTTTGTCATTGTTTTCATTGATGACATACTTATTTACTCAAAGAATAACCAAGAACACGGTGAACATTTGAGAAAGGTGTTAGAAGTATTGAGGAAGGAAGAATTGTACGCTAAGTTTTCAAAGTGTGCATTTTGGTTGGAAGAAGTTCAATTCCTCGGTCACATAGTGAACAAATAAGGTATTAAGGTGGATCCGGCAAAGATAGAAACTGTTGAAAAGTGGGAAACCCCGAAAACACCGAAACACATACGCCAGTTTTTAAGACTAGCTGGTTACTACAGAAGGTTCATCCAAGACTTTTCCAGAATAGCAAAACCCTTGACTGCATTAACGCATAAAGGGAAGAAATTTGAATGGAATGATGAACAAGAGAAAGCGTTTCAGTTATTGAAGAAAAAGCTAACTACGGCACCTATATTGTCATTGCCTGAAGGGAATGATGATTTTGTGATTTATTGTGACGCATCAAAGCAAGGTCTCGTTGTGTATTAATGCAACGAATGAAGGTGATTGCTTATGCGTCTAGACAATTGAAGATTCACGAGCAAAATTATACGACGCATGATTTGGAATTAGGCGCGGTTGTTTTTGCATTAAAGACTTGGAGGCACTACTTATATGGGGTCAAAAGTATTATATATACCGACCACAAAAGTCTTCAACACATATTTAATCAGAAACAACTGAATATGAGGCAGCGTAGGTGGATTGAATTGTTGAATGATTACGACTTTGAGATTTGTTACCACCCGGGGAAGGCAAATGTGGTAGCCGATGCCTTGAGCAGGAAGGACAGAGAACCCATTCGAGTAAAATCTATGAATATAATGATTCATAATAACCTTACTACTCAAATAAAGGAGGCGCAACAAGGAGTTTTAAAAGAAGGAAATTTAAAGGATGAAATACCCAAAGGATCGGAGCAGCATCTTAATATTCGGGAAGACGGAACCCGGTATAGGGCTGAAAGGATTTGGGTACCAAAATTTGGAGATATGAGAGAAATGGTACTTAGAGAAGCTCATAAAACCAGATACTCAATACATCCTGGAACGGGGAAGATGTACAAGGATCTCAAGAAACATTTTTGGTGGCCGGGTATGAAAGCCGATGTTGCTAAATACGTAGGAGAATGTTTGACGTGTTCTAAGGTCAAAGCTGAGCATCAGAAACCATCAGGTCTACTTCAACAACCCGAAATCCCAGAATGGAAATGGGAAAACATTACCATGGATTTCATCACTAAATTGCCAAGGACTGCAAGTGGTTTTGATACTATTTGGGTAATAGTTGATCGTCTCACCAAATCAGCACACTTCCTGCCAATAAGAGAAGATGACAAGATGGAGAAGTTAGCACGACTGTATTTGAAGGAAATCGTCTCCAGACATGGAATACCAATCTCTATTATCTCTGATAGGGATGGCAGATTTATTTCAAGATTCTGGCAGACATTACAGCAAGCATTAGGAACTCGTCTAGACATGAGTACTTCCTATCATCCACAAACTGATGGGCAGAGCGAAAGGATGATACAAACGCTTGAAGACATGCTACGAGCATGTGTTATTGATTTCGGAAACAGTTGGGATCGACATCTACCGTTAGCAGAATTTTCCTACAACAGCAGCTACCATTCAAGCATTGAGATGGCGCCGTTTGAAGCACTTTATGGTAGAAAGTGCAGGTCTCTGATTTGTTGGAGTGAAGTAGGGGATAGACAGATTACGGGTCCGGAGATTATACAAGAAACTACCGAGAAGATCATCCAAATTCAACAACGGTTGAAAACCGCCCAAAGTCGACAAAAGAGCTACGCTGACATTAAAAGAAAAGGTATAGAATTTGAAATTGGAGAGATGGTCATGCTTAAAGTTGCACCTTGGAAAGGCGTTGTTTGATTTGGTAAACGAGGGAAATTAAATCCAAGGTATATTGGACCATTCAAGATTATTGATCGTGTCGGACCAGTAGCTTACCGACTAGAGTTACCTCAACAACTCGCGGCTGTACATAACACTTTTCACGTCTCGAATTTGAAGAAATGTTTTGCTAAAGAATATCTCACTATTCCGTTAGATGAAATCCAAATCAACAAAAAACTCCAATTCATCGAAGAACCCGTCGAAATAATGGATCGTGAGGTTAAAAGACTTAAGCAAAACAAGACAATTGTTAAGGTTCGATGGAATGCTCGTAGAGGACCCGAGTTCACCTGGGAGCATGAAGATCAGATGAAGAAGAAATACCCGCATCTATTTCCAGAAGATTCGTCAACACCTTCAACAGCTTAAAATTCCGGGGCGAAATTTATTTAACGGGTAGGTACTGTAGTGACCCGAACTTTTCCATGTTTATATATATTAATTGAGATTGATATTTACATGATTAAATGTTTCCAACATGTTAAGCAATCAAACTTGTTAAGACTTGATTAATTGAAATATGTTTCATATAGACAATTGACCACCCAAGTTGACCGGCGATTCAAGAACGTTAAAACTTGTAAAAATGACATGACGATATATATATGGATATACATATGGTTAACATGAGATTATGATAAGTAAGTATCTCCATAAGTATATTAACAATGAGTTATATACATATAAACAAGACTACTAACTTAAGGATTTCGAAACGAGACATATATGTAACGATTATCGTTGTAACGACATTTAAATGTATATATATCATATTAAGATATATTAATATATCATAATATCATGATAATATAATAATTTAACATCTCATTAGATATAATAAACAATGGGTTAACAACATTAATTGAGATCGTTAACTTAAAGGTTTCAAAACAACACTTACATGTAACAACTAATGATGACTTAACGACTCAGTTAAAATGTATATACATGTAGTGTATTTAGGTGTATTAAAATACTTTTGGAAGACTTCAAGACATATATCAAAACACTCATACTTAACAAAAATGGTTACAGTTACTTTTCCATTCTTTTCTTTCATCAAGAATTCTAGTCGTATTCTTACCCGTATTATACACAGCTTCAAAACGTACTTACTATGCGTATATACCAATAGGAACTAGCATGGGATTCCACTCTTGATTATGTCATGTATGACTAATCAATTTTAACTTCTACCATGAGCTAGTCAACTAACTAGAACTCCTTTTAACCCCACTCACCACTCACCAATTACCACTAATCATTCACTCCATTTCACTTCCAATTCTCTTTCTAATTCTCTCTCAACACACACACACACACACACTATTATGAACGTATTTTTCCAGTAGTTAATCATCATCTTCATCAAAAATCACTTCAAGAATCAAGCTATAATCATCATAGGAAGAACACTTCAAGAACACTTCAAAAATCCCTTCAAGTTTACTAATTTACTTCCAAGCTTTCTAATCCATTCCAAGTAATCATCTAAGATCAAGAAACCTTTGTTATATATAGTAGGTTATCTTTATTATTCAAGGTAATATTCATATTCAAACTTTGATTCAATTTCTATAACTATAAACTATCTTAATTCGAGTAAAAAATCTTACTTGAACTTGTTTTTGTGTCATGATCCTACTTCAAGAACTTTCAAGCCATCCAAGATTCTTTGAAGCTAGATCATTTCTTGTCACTTCCAGTAGGTTTACCTACTAAACTTGAGGTAGTAATGATGTTCATAACATCATTCGATTCATATATATAAAACTATCTTACTCGAAGGTTTAAACTCGTAATCACTAGAACATAGTTTAGTTAATTCTAAACTTGTTCGCAAACAAAAGTTAATCCTTCTAAATTGACTTTTAAAATTAACTAAACACATGTTCTATATCTATATGATATGCTAACTTAATGATTTAAAACCTGGAAACACGAAAAACACCGTAAAACCGGATTTACGCCGTCGTAGTAACACCGCGGGCTGTTTTGGGTTAGTTAATTAAAAACTATAATAAACTTTGATTTAAAAGTTGTTATTCTGAGAAAATGATTTTTATTATGAATATGAAACTATATCCAAAAATTATGGTTAAACTCAAAGTGGAAGTATGTTTTCTAAAATGGTCATCTAGACGTCGTTCTTTCGACTAAAATGACTACCTTTAAAAAAACGACTTGTAACTTATTTTTCTGACTATAAACCTATACTTTTTCTATTTAGATTTATAAAATAGAGTTCAATATAAAACCATAGCAATTTGATTCACTCAAAACGGATTTAAAATGAAGAAGTTATGGGTAAAACAAGATTGGATAATTTTTCTCATTTTAGCTACGTGAAAATTGGTAACAAATCTATTCCAACCATAACTTAATCAACTTGTATTGTATATTATGTAATCTTGAGATACCATAGACATGTATACAATGTTTCGACCTATCATGTCGACACATCTATATATATTTTGGAACAACCATGGACACTCTATATGTGAATGTTGGAGTTAGCTATACTGGGTTGAGGTTGATTCCAAAATATATATAGTTTGAGTTGTGATCAATACTGAGATACATATACACTGGGTCGTGGATTGATTCAAGATAATATTTATTGATTTATTTCTGTACATCTAACTGTGGACAACTAGTTGTAGGTTACTAACGCGGACAGCTGACTTAATAAACTTAAAACATCAAAATATATTAAAAGTGTTGTAAATATATTTTAAACATACTTTGATATATATGTATATATTGTTATAGGTTCGTGAATCAACCAGTGGCCAAGTCTTACTTCCCGACGAAGTAAAAATCTGTGAAAGTGAGTTATAGTCCCACTTTTAAAATCTAATATTTTTGGGATGAGAATACATGCAGGTTTTATAAATGATTTACAAAATAGACACAAGTACGTGAAACTACATTCTATGGTTGAATTATCGAAATCGAATATGCCCCTTTTTATTAAGTCTGGTAATCTAAGAATTAGGGAAGAAACACCCTAATTGACGCGAATCCTAAAGATAGATCTATTGGGCCTAACAAACCCCATCCAAAGTACCGGATGCTTTAGTACTTCGAAATTTATATCATATCCGAAGGGTGTCCCGGAATGATGGGGATATTCTTATATATGCATCTTGTTAATGTCGGTTACCAGGTGTTCACCATATGAATGATTTTTATCTCTATGTATGGGATGTGTATTGAAATATGAAATCTTGTGGTCTATTGTTACGATTTGATATATATAGGTTAAACCTATAACTCACCAACATTTTTGTTGACGTTTAAAGCATGTTTATTCTCAGGTGAATATTAAGAGCTTCCGCTGTTGCATACTAAAATAAGGACAAGATTTGGAGTCCATGTTTGTATGATATTGTGTAAAAACTGCATTCAAGAAACTGATTTCGATGTAACATATTTGTATTGTAAACCATTATGTAATGGTCGTGTGTAAACAGGATATTTTAGATTATCATTATTTGATAATCTACGTAAAGCTTTTTAAACCTTTATTTATGAAATAAAGGTTATGGTTTGTTTTAAAAATGAATGCAGTCTTTGAAAAACGTCTCATATAGAGGTCAAAACCTCGCAACGAAATCAATTAATATGGAACGTTTTTAATCAATAAGAACGGGACATTTCATAAACCATGTTGCGGACATCCTCTTAATAACTTTCCAAATCTAGTCCATGCCTCATATAGAGTTTCATTCGGTTTCTGTGTGAACGTAACAATTTCTCCTTGAAGTCTTACGGCTTTAGATGCCGAAAAGAATTATTTAAGAAAATTTTCAACTAAAACGTCCCATGTATCAATCGCCCCTTTAGGTAACGATTCTAACCAATCTTTGGCTTCTCCCTTTAAAGTCCAGGGAAATAACATGAGATATATCTGTTCATCCTCCACTTCTCTTATTTTAAATAGTGTGCAGATCCTATTAAAGGTACGAAGATGTTCGTTTAGATCTTCCTTCGGCGCACCACTAAATTGGCATTGATTAGTCACCATATGTAAAATTTGTCCTTTGATTTCATAATCTGGCGCATTAATGTCTGAATGAGAAATTGCGTGACCTTGGCCAGTGCGTTTAGCTCTCATTCGGTCTTCTATACTTAAAGGTTCTGTTACTTCCATAATTGAATTTGTTGAATCTGAATCACTAGAGGATTCTGATTTAATGGTTCGTTCCTCAACAATTTCTGTTTGAATGATTGGTGGTTCCGGAGGAAAATTTAATGGTTCAGGATCTATGAATTGTCCCTGAATATTCTCCGGATTCTCAATTGTGAGGTCGGGTTCAAAAAATGGATTATCGGAAATTTGAACTGGAGTACTTGGTCGACTGCATGACGATTCTAAAGAAAAATCAACGGCGGTAATATTAGCTAAATGTCTTGATCTAGTTACAGGTGGTGAACGTACAAAAGGTGGTGAACGTCTTGCTCGGTGCATTCACTGAATATCCTATTAGTTTTTTAAAAGGAAAGAAAAATTATATAAGTTATCCAATTAATAGACTTTTCTGATTTTGTCCACGTTTCGAATAGCCAAAAGATGCAGCAGAGGGGCCGGATTCGTTTGGTCTCAATATAATTGAGGACTATTTGGCTCCAATAACCCAGTCCACGTACAAATCCAACTATTACTACGAACCAGAAAATTTTGATGTCTATCAATTTAACCACTTAAAATAAATTTTCGTAATTTTAAGAAATTTAGATAAGAAGTAGAGAAAATTCTAAGTCCTAAAAACTAGAATAGCGAGAAATAAGAAAGAAAAAGAGCGCGTCGAAAAAGAAAAGGGTTGAAAAATAAAAGGCGTCGAAAAATAAGAAATAAAAAGAGTGACTTATAAAACTTTAAAACACTCGACTAACCCAACCTTATTACTACCACTAACTTAAAATTATAATCGCAAATTGAGATTACTAATTAGAATGATAATTGATACATAGGTAAAAGGCGTCTAAAAATATTAAAGCTTATAAGAAAAACTATATCCCAAATGGCAATAACTTAAAAAGGCACTAAAATTTAAAAAGGCGTCGCAAAATTCTAAAGCACCTAAATCTTAGTCTAAAGAAAAAGCACTTATGGGATTTTACGGCAGAGCCTAAAAATCTAGAAATAACTATGGCAAAAACTATGAATTAATAACTAAATACGAGCGAAAAATACAAAAATTACGCTAAAAACAAATAAAAAGGGACAAAATATAAAAATATACTAATAGTTGTAAAAATTACAATTTTTATAAGAATATTATTTTTATATTATTTATTTTATAAAACTATTAAGTTTATATAAATTAATTAATTAAATAAAACTAAATAATACAACATAATAAAATTAAAACTAAATATTATAATAATAATAACCTAATTAGGGTTAAAGTAATAATAATATAAATAAACCCCGTAATAAATGCTGAATTAGGGTTGCAGTTGGCGTGTCAGACACTCTCATGCGATCGCATGAGATTTTGCCTTCGGGCTCATGCGATCGCATGAGCTGAGGTTTTGGGCCAGGATACGGGCTGTAATAGTATCTGGACTCGAGTGTTTTTTTTTTTTTTTTTTTTTTTTTCTGTTTTGCTGTTTTAATAAAAAATTATGTAATATATTTATATAAATTAAATAAAACTTATTTTTTTTAAATAAAGATAAAGAAAATTTTTATATAACTTACAAACTCTTAAAAATATTTATATTTTTCTTTTTCTTTTTATATTTTCGAATATTTAAAACGTATTTTTACAAAAGCGTATTTTTTTTTATATATTTAGCGTTGCGCTTCCGGCTTTTAAGCTAGATGTTCCCCGGCAGCGGCGCCAAAAATACTTGATAGTTATGCGAGGTGTATATGAAATAGCTTATATTTTACTAGGAAATACTATTTAATGCAATACAATTTTACACAAGATATTTATTTATTTAGAGAATGGATATACTTAAACCTTGCTACAACACTTATAGGCAGTGTACCTAATCGTACAGTAGTGTAGTTGTTAGTAAGTCCGGTTCGGTCCACAGGGAATCTTTTAAACAAAGCTTAACGCTATATTAGTTTTATTTTATAAAAATAAAAATATATATATAAGTATTATTATTATTATAAAGGGGGGTTTTTACCGTTTAATGACCGGTTTGTCGATTTTAAAACTTTGGTTGCAGTTAAAACAAAATGTAAAAATATTAAATAAATAAAAGACTTAATTAAAAGCGTAAATTAAATAACGATAATGAAATTTCGATAAATAAAAGTGCGATAAAATAAACTTGCGATAATTAAAAAGTACGATAATTAAAAGTGCAATTAAATACAATAACAATAAATAAAAGTGCGATAATTAGAAGTGCAATTAAATATAAAATAAAGGAAATTAAATATGAAATAAAAGAATTATGCTTATTTAAACTTCCGTAATCATGATGTTTGACGTGTTGATTTTAGTTTTATGCCCATGGGTTAATTGTCCTTTATCCTGGATTATTTAATATGTCTGTCTGGTTTTTGTCCATAACAGTCCATCAGTCATAAATATAAAGTGCGAGTGTCCTCGTCAAATTATCCTTATACCCGAAGTTAAATATTCCAACTAATTGGGGACTTAAACTGTAACAAGATTTTAATACTTTGTTTAATAATTACACCAGGATGTCGACTGCGTGTAATCCAAGGTTTTAATACTTTGTTATCAATTATGCCAAGTGTCCTTGTACATAATTTCACCCCTGTTTTAATAATTCTAGTGGTTATTAATCCATTCCCGTGTCCGGTTAAATGAACGATTATTTGTACATATAAATACCCTGCCCATCGTATCTGATCGAGTGTATATGGTTATTTATAGGGACGTCCAATTGTAAATCTTTATATTAACATTAACAAATTATCATTTAGTTAAACAAATATAAAGCCCATTAATAGCCCATAGTCTAATTTCCACAAGTGTCGTTCTTTTGTCCAAACCCCAATTACCCAATTTTAGTAATTAGTCCAACATCATGATTACTTCGTTTTAAATAAGCATAAAAATAACTTAGCTACGAGACATTAAATTAAAAAGGTTGAACATAACTTACAATGATTAAAAATAGCGTAGCGTTACACGGACAGAATTGCGACTTACACCCTTACAACATTTACTAACATACCCTTATTATTAGAAATTAAAATTAAAATTAAAATTAAAATTAAAATATAAATATAAATATTACGTATAGATATATTGAGATAGAAAAAGATGTGTTTTTGTGGTGCACCAAAGCTCGATTTTTATAGGCATGTGGGCTGGAACTGTGCACCATGCGATCGCATGGATTTATGCCTTCCAGGCCATGCGATCGCATGGCCAGCTAGGGAGAGCCACATTTGGTTGTTTTCTTCTGCCGACATTTATTTATATATAATATAATATATATATATTAATTTTAAGAATTAATTATATATTATATTATATTCATATGCATAGTTGACTTGTAATTTTTAGTCCGTTGCATCGAGCGTTGAGAGTTGACTCTGGTCCCGGTTCCGGATTTTCGAACGTCCTTGCGAATAATTTTAATATCTTGTACTTTGCATTTTGAATCTTGTACTCTTGTAATTTTGAGACGTTTCTTATCAATAATTGGAACCTTATTGATTGTATTTTATACTTTTGAGCTTTTTGGTCATTTGCGTCTTCAATTCGTCGAATCTGTCTTTTGTCTTCACCTTTTATTATTTAAACGAATATCACTTGTAAATAGGACAATTGTAACTAAAAGCTTGTCTTTCTTGAGGAATAATGCTATGAAATATATGTTCATTTTTAGCATTATCACTTCTTCTATTACTCCGGAATGATTGGCGGTTGGAACTAGTGGATGACTAAGTTTTAGAATAGTAGATATTACGTAATTGTTGCGAGCTATCTGGGAAATGAGGGTGAAAATGGTGTTTCGGACTGGTTCGCCGGTAAGTGCTTTAGGTTCATCGCCAAGAGGGCAATATGGTGGATTGAAGGGATCACCTTCTTCTTGTCTCCAATAATTAAGTAGGCTATGAACCCATACCCAATTCATCCAGAATAGATGATGGCTAATTGGTTGGTCCATTCCGGTCACACTGCTTTCGGAGCTCGAGTGAAACTCCATATCGGAATCCGAGGGACTTGAACTAATGGCGAGTTCCATTTCGTATGACTGAATAAGGAATTTACGGTATGAAATAATTTTCGGCTATCGGATGGTATTCTAATTAAATAGAATATATATATATATATATATATATATATATATATATATATATATATATATATATATATATATATATATATATATATATATATATATAGAACAAAAGATTTCGTAGATTACGGAGGAATTTACGTAATATGTCAGGCAAAGTTTACAGTAACAGATACGCTAAGATATGAATAATCAAATATGCTAAGATATGAATTTTGTCTATACACTATCGATGCACCAAATGCAGTAAGACGTGTCTAGACTAAGAATGATAAGCAGGTAATTTTTGACACGAAATGATAAGCAAAACTTTTGACATGGAGACACGATCGAAGTCCAGACTCACTAATGCATCTTAACAACTATCAGTTAGACACACTAATGCAAGACCTGGTTCGCTAAGACCACCGCTCTGATACCAACTGAAGCAACCCGTCCTAATCCACCTGGACGAAGTCATCAACATTTGGTCTCATTGCGAGATACTGTCCTAAATATGCCTTGGACGACTCCATATAATATCCTTAAATTAGCAAATGCACAGCGGAAGATTTCTTTCATACCTGAGAATAAACATGCTTTAAAGTGTCAACCAAAAGGTTGGTGAGTTCATAGGTTTATCATAAACAATAAAATTCATTATTTTGATAGACCACAAGATTTAAATATAGTACACTATCTCGTGTACAAAACCATTTTTCATAATGCTTAGCAGAGTAGGTTCGTATCCTTTTCTCCCACGTAGGTTGCCTCGTAATTTTTAAATAATCGTACACATATCTCTTGCACAAAAATAATACACATAACCTGTGTATAAAAATCATTCTCTCGATACATAACATTCACATTGCTTTCATAGCTTGGCTTGGTAACCGACCTTAACATATAATGCGCATCAATAATATCCCCAAAAATAAAACATCTCTTCTGTATAATATATAAACTTCGAAGTACTAAACACCACGCCCACTAGCTCTTCCATCTAGTGAACATTCTGGGTGGGGGTGTTAAACCCGGTAGCTACCTTTAGGATTCGCTTGAATTAGGGCCATACCCGATTCTAATTCTTAGGTTACCAAGCAATAATAATCAGGGGAAAATATTCACAACAATTAGTGGCAATTATCACGTCCAACTAATTCAACAATAATCCACAGAACTTATGTCTGCATAATAATTCATTCGAGGAATGCTTTGCTTGTGTCTATCTCATCAAGCATTTATAAAAGCATTTCATGTATTCTCAGTTCAAAATATATTTTAAAAGAATTTAATAAAGCAGGTATAAAATCAGCGCATGTATTCTCAGTCCCAAATATGTAAAGAGTAAAAGGGAGCAAATGAAACTCACTATAAAATATTTTGTAGTAAAAATATTCATTCGACTGAACTGAACAATGCAGGGTTGGCCTCGGATTCACGAACCTTTATCATTTATATGTATATTAACACATATAATGGTAATCGAACAAATTTAGGTATTATTATTAATTGTTATTTTAGTAACTTATACGTTTCATTAATAACTAAATTAACTATATTTATTTTTATATATATTAAATAGATAATTAATATTTATTACAAACATATTAATATAGTTATGTTTTATGTAAATAATATATTTTATATAGAAAATCTTTATTTGATATATTAATAATACTAATAATAATAATGATAAAAATAATAATATTAGTTTTAGAAATAATGAAAATGATAATAAAAGTAATAATGATAAAAATATTGATAATTCTAATAATAATAATAATGATAGTTCTATTAATAAAAATGATAATTTTTATAAAAAGAAAATTAGGTTCAATAATAATACTACTCACATTAAAAATGATAATAATAATAATAATAATAATAATAATAATAATAATAATAATAATAATAATAATAATAATAATAATAAAAGTGAGTAATAAGTAAACTACCTCAAAGGAGTAGTCCTAAAAAAAATGCCCAAGTCCGGGTTTGAACTCGCGACGTCTCGCTAACCGATAACACCTTTTACCATTGAACCGTTCGTTATTTTCTGAAATATTTCATATTCGAATTTTATTTAACCCGTTATAGCCTGTTTCATTTTCTTCTTCTATTACTCATCATCATTATCATACCTTATATATGGCATCATCATAACCATCATAATCATCATCAATACCTTATCACCACCCTAATATCTCCACTTATTATCATGATCTTATCTATCATATAATTCATCATCTTCTTATATTATCATTACTCTAATCATCGCCATTCCATGTTAACGACCATCATTCTTCATCGTGCACCATAACATTTTCATGTTTATTATCATTCGATCACCAAGCCACTCATTTTCTAATCATAATCTTTTCATCTTCCTCGATCATAAATATTCTTTCCACCCGTCACATACAATAAAAAAAATTAATGGCCTAAGTCAACCAGGCTTATTACGGCCCAATAGCAGTTCACAAGCCCCACAAGATCTTTAAAGCCCAACTAGTTAGTCCAACACTAGAAGTCCAAGGAACAAAATTTATTTGCTAACCCACTTGAGTAATCGTCCCACTTATAAAATCGATAGCCTAGTTCTATAATTAGATGTCTACTAGCTTGTCTGCTTACTCAATATCATTAAGTGAAAGAAGAAAAGTTTCGGTATAACTAAAAGGAGCAAACATAATGTAACGACCCTACTTTTTCCGTTATCTTTTACCGTTAATTATTTAACGACCGTTAAATGTTATTCATGCCACGTCATTTATATGACCTATATTATTATTTTTATAATAATATATTAATTATTATGTGTTATATGAATATTTGTATTCATATCTTTAATTGTACGTTTCTACGTGTCGCGGATTTCTATCCGGCGAATCTTTTCGGTTTTCAAACCAACAGTCAAGCTTTTGGGATTTTTAAGTCCTAATTATTTTAAATATGATATTTTAATATCATATGATCATATATAGTGTTTATATATTTTATTCGTTGCGTAGTTGTTATCCCTCCGAAAAATCAATCGCGTAGTAGCGTTTTCGCGTTTTGGGTTTCGATCGGGCATTCGGCCCACAAGCAATTAGTCATTTATCAATTTTAGGCTATAAAAGGGGCCCACCCTCTTGCTAGAGCCGGCAATCATCCCATGGGGAAGGGGTGTTTGTGCCATTTTTCCAAACTAGTGATTTTTTGGAACAAAACCTAGTTTTCACTCCTCATTTCACATTCTAATTTTTTTTTTTTTTGTGTTTCTCCTCTCCTTGCTCTCCTAGCTATCGCCACTAGCATCATCATCATCATCATCCTTCAATCAAATATTAATTAGATCAAGAAGCTTTAATCATCAACGGATTCCTCTCTTCGATCTCTACACACTCATACCATTCGATTCTTGATTAGGGTATAAACCCTAACCCTAGATTTTTTTAATTTTTCTTTATTTTTCTGTATTTTGATGTTATATTGATAGTATGATGATTATATGTTATTGTATTGATGACTGTATGCGTAAAATTACTCGATTATACATGTTTTCGGTTTGATAAAATTGGGACAACAGCTATTTCGTGTATTTCTGATATTGTGACTGTTATAAAATTTAAAATAAAGTATCTAGATGAGTTCCTCTCATCAATACATTAATTTTAGACTCCGGATTCATGTCGTTTCGATTCCCGGAGCCCTAGATATGATCAAAGTGGTATTTTGTTAAGATTGAAATGTGATATTGGTATGAACCAGGTTTGTTCCGACTTTGTGACCATATTTGGTCACTTTAGGGTGTGTTGTTATATTAGGATCAATGATGGGACGAACTTTCATGTTCGGGTCATCTAAATCCGAGCCACGAATCACCCGTTGCGTCTAAAACACGATTTTTATTGAATTAAAGTTTCAAGTGATGTCTTGGCTGATAACCACTACTTGTGGGCTGTTCTTGGTGTGTTCTTGAGTGTACCAAAGTGTTGGTTGGTTTGATTAGGCGGAGATATATGTAAGGCTCGCCGAAAACCGACACACGAGGCTCAAGATACGACCCGATGAACTTTTGATTTAAAACTTGTGATTAATTATTAAACTTATGATATAAATAATGAATTTCATTATCATTTAATTACTTATGATATAAAAAAGTAATTATTATAATTTAAGACTTATGATATATATTTATTATATCATTTAATTATTACTTGTGATTTAATTAACATTTTAATTAAACTTATGATTAATAATACTTTTATTATTAATGGAAAATACTTATGATAAGTATTAAAATTATATTATAAGATTATTATTATAAGACTTATAATAAATATTAATGAATTATTTAATTATTATAAGGCTTAGTTATTATTTAATTATAATTTAATTATTAAATACTTATGATTTAATAATTATAATTAGAAACTTATGATATGATTAATAATTCATTATTAATTAATAATACTTATGATATGATTTAAAATTTATTATTAATTAATAATACTTATATTATGACTAATATTTAATTAATTAATTAAATACTTATGTTATATTAATTATATCATTTAAACTTATATTAACTTTATTAATTCATTTTAATTTAATTAAACTTATGTTATGACATAATTAGACATACTTAACTTTAATAAACATTATAACTTACATTATTATTACAACTTACACTTTTAAAATTAATGTTGACTATGTTTGACCAAGGTTGACTTTTGAGTTAACTTCCAGTTGACTTTGACTTTCAGTTGACTTTTGTTGACTTTCTAAATAAGGAAACCTTCCTAACTTAAAACTTTCTAAAAATAGAAGCTTTCTAAATTTGGAAACTTTCCAAAAATAGAAACTTTCCAAAAATAGAAACTTTTCAAAAATGGAAACCTGCTAAAAATAGAAACTTTCTAAAAATAGAAAGTGTGTGTCTGTACGCTATTCCGATCAAACCGATGCATATTGAGTATTGTTCTATGACTACTTGCAACATGTACAATAGCTATCATACTAAGACTTGACCTAAGTTAGTTATTTATATCGACCTTCTTTATTTATAGGTCGGCGTTGTGATCATTCCTGATCACTTTACTTCATTTGCTGTTCGCATATTTGTGTGGTTACTTCATTTGCTATTAAGGTGAGTTATAGTCCCATTTTTCTATTTTAAATCTTTTGGGATGAGAGTACATGCAATTTATTTTATATTTTGGACAAGTGGAAGTTGGTTTAAATTATTCATTGTGAGTCTAACAAAAATATTCTCTAATCTGGTAATTGTAATCACTGGTTTCTACTGGTGAACGCGAATCCTACGGATAGATCTATCGGGTTTGACAACCCCATTTCGAGCTAGTCGCGCTAGCAATTTATAATCGGAATGTTTAGTACTTCGTAATTTGTTGTAGATACACTTGTTCGGTGTATATTATTTATTGTGTTTGGCAAGGGTAAATAAATGGTTAAGTGGTTACCAGGTGGCTCACGGTAAATGGAATAATGTTTTTATATATTTTATAGCATATAATTTTGTGGTCCAAAAAGGAGTTTTTATGTTTTCAAACATAAATTTTTACGGTTTAAATTAAATATTGTTTGCAATATTAAACCTATAATTCACTCAACATTTTTGTTGACAGTTACTCGCATGTTTTATTCTCAGGTTCATGATTGATTGCTTCCGCTGTGCTTAGAGAGTCTGTATATTTATGATGGCAGCTTTTGTTAAACAATAACTTGCATTCTATTTTGATACATTTAATAATGGATGATGTTGACTTTGTTTTGGTCAACTTTTGGTTAAGTAATAATGTTTGGTTTTTCTAAACTTACATATTTTGATAGGTTTCCTTTATAGGAAATCATTTTTAAATAAAGAATGCAAGGTTATTTATTAAATTCATATAGAGTTATGATCAAGCTGTGTGTTAACACCTATTTCCTTATGAGGTAAGGCTTAGTGTGCCAACAAGATACTAGAAGTATTCTCTGACTCATGCGAACTTATCCTTATAAGAACACCTTGGGTAGTGAAACCGAGGAATGTCATTCTTGACTTCTGAAATTCTCGACATTTCTATGTCATCTATTATGGTTATGTATATAACGTTTGAGTTAGATTAAGTGAGATGTCATTCTTGACTTCTAAGTGCTCGGCATTTCAATGTCAGCTATTATGTTTAGGTATATAACATTCTTGTTATATTACGTGCCTTTGTACCGTTGTGCCTATGTGCTTTGGTTTTTAAAACGAAAAATGTCATTCTTGACTTTTAGATATTCTTGGTACTTCGAAGACAATTTTATGTCATCGTTATTCCTATTCATTACTTTTGATGTTTTGTCTCTTGTGCTATCCTTAGCACATTGTTTAAGAAATCATTTTAGAGAAATTGTGTGGAAATTCGAGGTTGATCGCGTGTCCTGACCTCATGTAGTGATATTGGAATGGAACTATGAATTAGTGAAATATAATGGCGTCATGCCAACGTGATTATATTACGTTAATTCATAATGAAGTCCCAATATTGTGACATGAGGAATAGAAAGCGAGTCAAAGAAAATTTTTACACCACTCTTTCAGAAATTCCGATGTATTACATGGGTGGGGAAAACATTCATTATCTTATTTGTTGATATACGAGAAGCTCGTTTTAACCAGATTATCTATCTCATGCTTTATCCTTCATAACTCGCTTGTTAGCAACAGCTTCGCTCGGGAACAGTTTTGGCCCAAGGACTTATCTCCTGATATTAGTCAAAACAACATTTAACTCATTGGTTTTCATGACCTCGTAACATTATGTCGCACGACGATTCAAGTCCTTTACTCGATCTTCCACGATCTTACTTCAACTTGTAACCTCTGAATACAGATACTCTGTTTATCATCGGGAGTTTTACACATTTGTTTAATTGGGCGGTTCTCACGGGATTTATGGGCGAATAGAAGTAATGAAATATTTTGTCATGTATACAAATTATAAAATCATATATGTACGTATGGATTCAAATGAATAAATTTACCCTTACCTATTTTGGCTAGTATATACTAAATCATACCTTCAAAAATTATTTTAAACCACTCATTTATTGAGCTGTTTGATTAAGTCAAATTGTTTTATATAAAATGGTACACGTTGTACATACTTCTAAATTACTAAGAACTTCACTCCGTTTATGATGTCGCATCAAACGTTTAAAGCTTTTTCAAAACCCCTTTTGATTGATCTTATCAAATTTTCGCATTACTCTACAGAGTGTTTGGATCACGGTTCTTCTTATTCTCCGTTTAAGGATGAAACTTACCATTAAGTTCGTTGATAGAAACTCTTACACCACTTTCGATTCCGGTTTTATAAAATTTGTTGGAATGTCTTTGCGCTCGTAAAAATTTTCCCTCTTATGTTTGGACATGGCCGAAACGCGAACCGATAAATCAATTTTCTGGGGTACACTCGGTGGTCACCCTATTTTAGAAAAGGCGCTATGTGGGTTTCTACCCCAACTGTTGTTATAGTGAGTATCATGGATATATATTACACTAGACCGTTTGAGGAGTTTCTACTCTCAATATTCGCTGTCAACCGCAACACCCTCGAAAACATCAATCCTATGATCCAATACTTTGAGGTGCACGAAATTATTTTTGGAGATTCATCTCACCTAAAGTCGGCCATTCTTTATAACCCATGATTTGCGTTCTTTTCATCCACACATAAATTTAAGAATATGGATGAATCCTAGATTTCCTCGCTCATTGTACAAGGAATTTCACTCTCGTTGAAATATCACACCTTTCATACGTCTTCCTTTCGAAAATGTAATGAAAATTTACTTTGAAGTCCATGATCCTCGTTATCTTCTTTGAGAGAATTGCCTTAAATATCTATGCCACCGATGTGACTACTCCATATATTTCTTCCTTCATTGTTGCAACTATATTTCATTCGTCCCAGTTCGACCCCTTGGGGAGCTCTTATTTTGTTTGTCAAGAAGAAAGATGGTTCGTTCCGATTGTGTATTGATTATCGCGAGTTAAACAAGCGTACTATTAAGAATCGTTACCCTTTTCCGAGAATTGATGATCTGTTCGATCAACTTCAAGGTTCGTCCATTTATTCTAAGATTGATCTTCGTTCTGGTTATCGCCAATTGCGCGTTAAAGAATCTGATGTTCCGAAAACCGCTTTTCGCACCCGTTATGGTCACTTCGAATTACTTGTTATGCCGTTCGCATTAACAAATGCACCTGCTGTGTTCATGGACCTCATGAACCGTGTGTGCTGACCCTATCTGGACAAATTCATTATTATTTTCATCGACGACATCCTTATTTATTCTAAGAGTGATGAAGAGCACGAAGAACATTTGAAGTTGGTGCTTGATTTATTGAGAGAAGAAGAGTTGTACACCAAGTTCTCTAAGTGTGCTTTCTGATTAAGAGAAGTTCAATTCCTTGGACATATTGTTAGTAACCAGGGAATTCAAGTTGATCCTACCAAGATTGAGGCAATTGAGAAGTGAGAAATTTCGAAAACTCCTACTCAGATTCGTCAGTTCCTAGGTTTGGCAGGCTATTTTAGAAGGTTCACTCAAGAGTTTTCACGAGTAGCGAAACCTCTGACTGCTTTAACGCATCAGGGGAAGAAGTACGAGTGGAAGAGTGAACAAGAGTCTGCTTTCCAGACTCTAAAGAAGAAGTTAACTTCTGCACCGATATTATCACTACCTGAGAGTAATGATGATTTTGTTATCTATAGTGATGCTTCGTGCCGAGACTTGGGTTGTGTTTTGATGCAGTGAAAGAAAGTCATTGCCTACGCGGCACGACGGTTAAAGATTCATGAACAGAATTATACAACCCATGATTTAGAATTGAGAGCTGTTGTGTTCGCACTCAAGATTTGAGACATTACTTATATAGGGTCAAATGTACTGTGTACACTAATCACAAAAGTTTTCAACATATCCTTGATCAGAAACAGTCGAATATGAGGCAACGTAGATGGATTGACACGTTGAACGATTATGATTGTGAACTTTTATATCATTTGGGGAAGGCTAATGTTGTGGTCGATACATTAAGACGTAAAGAGAGGACTGAACCTCATAGGTTTAGGGCCTTAAATATGACCATTCGAACAAACCTCGCAAGGCAGATTCTTGCAGCTCAAAAAGAAGCCTTGAAGGAGGAGAATTTTGTAACGGGAAGGTCCGAGGCTTGAGTAAACATTTAGAGGTACGAACCGATGGTACTCGGTATTTTGCGGGACTCCTTTGGGTTTCGAAGTTTGGTGATCTGCGATAACTTGTTCTAGAGGAGGCTCATAAGTCTAGGTACTCTATTCATCCTGATTTGGGAAAGATGTATCATGATCTTAAGGAGCTGTATTGGTGGCCTTATTTGAAGGCTGATGTGGCTACGTATGTGGCTAAGTATTTGACCTGTGCTAAGGTTAAAGCTGAACATCAGAACCATCAGGACTTTTGGTGCAACTTGAAATTCCCGAGTGGAAGTGGGAAAGCATTACAATAGATTTTATTACGAAGTTACTGAGAGTTGTGGGTGGTTATGATACATTTTGGGTTATTGTTGACTGACTCACAAAGTCAGCTCATTCCTTGCCAATTAAGAAAACAGATTCGATGAAGAAACTTACTCGTTTGTATTTGAAGGAGATTGTTTTGAGGCATGGTGTCCCTGTATTTATTATTTCAGACCTAGATAGTCGATTCACATCGAGGTTTTGGCAATCCTTACAAGATACTTTGGGAACTAAATTGTATATGAACACTGTTTATCATCCACAGTCAGATGGTCAAAGTGAAAGGACCATTCAAACGTTGGAAGACATGTTACAAGCATGCATCATTGATTTTGGTAATGGGTGGGATAGGTACTTGCCGTTGGCTGACTTTTCTTATAATAACAGTTATCATGCAAGTATTAAAGCCGCACCGTTTGAAGCTCTGTATGGTAGAAAGTGTAGGTCTCCTATCTGTTGGAATGAGGTTGGGGATGCTCAACTCACAGGTCTAGAAATTATTCATGAGACTACCGAGAAGATCGTACAGATTAAGGAAAGTTTGAGAACCACCAGAAGTAGGCAAAAGAGTCATGCCAATAAGAGAAGGAACGATATTGAATTTAAGGTCGGTGACCGTGTTATGTTGAAGGTATCACCTTGGAAAGGTGTGGTACGTTTTGGTAAAAGGGGAAAGTTGAATCCTCGTTTTGTTGGACCATTTGAGATTATTGAGAGAGTTGGACCGTGGCTTATCGTTTGAGATTGCCACAAGAACTCGGTGCTGTTCATGACGTTTTTCATGTATCGAATTTGAAGAAGTATTTGGCCGAGGCCGATGAAACCATTCCTCTAGATGAACTTCATGTTGATAAACAACTCCAATTTATTGAGGAACCTGTTGAAATTATGGATCGAGAGGTTAAGACTCTCAAGCAAAGTAGAATTCCTATCGTTCGAGTGAGATGGAATGCCAGACACGGACCCGAGTTCACTTGGGAACGTGAATATCAGATGAAGCAGAAGTACCCACATTTGTTCTCAGATGCCGAGACAACCCCTGCACCTGCTTAAATTTCGGGACGAAATTTCCGTAACGGGAAGGTACTGTAACGACCCTACTTTTTCCGTTATCTTTTACCGTTAATTATTTAACGACCATTAACTATTATTCGTGCCACGTCATTTCTATGACCTATATTATTATTTTTATAATAATATATTAATTATTATGTGTTATATGAATATTTGTATTCATATCTTTAATTGTACGTTTCTACGTGTCGCGGATTTCTATCCGGCGAATCTTTTCGGTTTTCAAAACAACAGTCTAGCTTTTGGGATTTTTAAGTCCTAATTATTTTAAATATGATATTTTAATATCATATGATCATATATAGTGTTTATATATTTTATCAGTCGCGTAGTTGTTATCTCTCAGAAAAATCAATCGCGTAGTAGCGTTTTCGCGTTTCGGGCTTCGATCGGGCGTTCGGGCCACAAGTAATTAGTCATTTATCAATTTTGGGCCATAAAAGGGGCCTACCCTCTTTCTAGAGCCGGCCATCACCCCATGGGGAGGGGGTGTTTGTGCCATTTTTCCAAACTAGTGATTTTATGGAACAAAACCTAGTTTTCACTCCTCATTTCACATTCTAATTTTTTTTTTTTTTGTGTTTCTCCTCTCCTTGCTCTCCTAGCCATCTCCACTAGCATAATCATCATCATCATCATCCTTCAATCAAATATTAATTGGATCAAGAAGCTTTAATCATCAACGGATTCCTCTCTTCGATCTCTACACACTCATACCATTCGATTCTTGATTAGGGTATAAACCCTAACCCTAGATTTTTATAATTTTTCTTTATTGTTCTGTATTTTGATGTTATATTGATAGTATAATGATTACATGTTATTGTATTGATGATTGTATGCGTAGAATTGCTCGATTATACATGTTTTCGGTTTGATAAAATTAGGACAGCAGCTATTTCGTGTATTTCTGATATTGTGACTGTTATAAAAGTTAAAATAAAGTATCTAGATGAATTCCTATCATCAAGACATTAATTTTAGACTCCGGATTCATGTCGTTTCGATTCCCGGAGCCCTAGATATGATCAAAGTGGTATTTTGTTAAGATTGAAATGTGATATTGGTATGAAGCAGGTTTGGTCTGACTTTGTGACCATATTTGGTGACTTTAGGGTATGTTAGTGTGTTAGTATCAATGATGGGACGAACTTTCATGTTCGGGTCATCTAAATCCGAGCCACGAATCACCCGTTGCGTCTAAAACACGATTTTGATTGAATTAAAGTTTCAAGTGATGTCTTGGCTGATCACCACGACTTGTGGGTTGTTCTTGGTGTGTTATTGAGTGTACTAAAGTGTCAGGTGGTTTGATTAGGCGGAGATATATGTAAGGTTCGCCGAAAACCGACACACGGGGCTCAAGATACGACCCGATGAACTTTTGATTTAAAACTTGTGATTAATTATTAAACTTATGATATAAATAATGAATTTCATTATCATTTAATTACTTATGATATAAAAAAGTAATTATTATAATTTAAGACTTATGATATATATTTATTATATCATTTAATTATTACTTATGATTTAATTAACATTTTAATTAAACTTATGATTAATAATACTTTTATTATTAATGGAGAATACTTATGATAAGTATTAAAATTATATTATAAGATTACTATTATAAGACTTATAATAAAGATTAATTAATTATTTAATTATTATAAGGCTTAGTTATTATTTAATTATAATTTAATTATTAAATTCATTTGATTTAATAATTATAATTAGAAACTTATGATATGATTAATAATTCATTATTAATTAATAATACTTATGATATGATTTAAAATTTATTATTAATTAATAATACTTATATTGTGACTAGTATTTAATTAATTAATTAAATACTTATGTTATATTAATTATATCATTTAAAATTATATTAACTTTAATAATTCATTTTAAATTAATTAAACTTATGTTATGACATAATTAGACATATTTAACTTTAATAAACATTATAACTTACATTATTATTACAACTTACACTTTTAAAATTAATGTTGACTATGTTTGACCAAGGTTGACTTTTGAGTTGACTTTCGATTGACTTTGACTTTCAGTTGACTTTTGTTGACTTTCTAAATAAGGAAACCTTCCTAACTTAAAACTTTCTAAAAATAGAAGCTTTCTAAATTTGGAAACTTTCCAAAAATAGACACTTTCCAAAAATAGAAACTTTCCAAAAATAGTAACTTTCCAAAAATAGAAACTTTACAAAAATGAAAACCTGCTAAAAATAGAAACTTTCTAAAAATAGAAAATGTGTGTTCGTACGCTGTTCCGATCAAACTGATGCATGTTGAGTATTGTTCTATGACTACTTGCAACATGTACAATAGCTATCATACTAAGACTTGACCTAAGTTAGTTATTTATATCGACCTTCTTTATTTATAGGTCGGCGTTGTGATCATTCCTGATCACTTTACTTCATTTGCTGTTTGCATATTTGTGTGGTTACTTCATTTGCTATTAAGGTGAGTTATAGTCCCATTTTTCTATTTTAATCTTTTGGGATGAGAATACATGCAATTTATTTTATATTTTGGACAAGTGGAAGTTGGTTTAAATTATTCATTGTGAGTCGAACAAAAATATTCCCTAATCTGGTAATTGTAATCACTGGTTTCTACTGGTGAACGCGAATCATACGGATAGATCTATCGAGTTTGACAACCCCATTTCGAGCTAGTCGCGCTAGCAATTTATAATCGGAATGTTTAGTACTTCGTAATTTGTTGTAGATACACTTGTTCGGTGTATATTATTTATTGTGTTTGGCAAGTATAAATAAATGGTTAAGTGGTTACCAGGTGGCTCACGGTAAATGGAATAATATTTTTATATGTTTTCTAGCATATAATTTTGTGGTCCAAAAAGGAGTTTTTATGTTTTCAAATATAAATTTTTACGGTTTAAATTAAATATTGTTTGCAATATTAAACCTATAATTCACTCAATATTTTTGTTGACAGTTACTCGCATGTTTTATTCTCAGGTTCATGATTGATTGCTTCCGCTGTGCTTAGAGAGTCTGCATATTTATGATGGCAGCTTTTGTTAAACAATAACTTGCATTCTATTTTGATACATTTAATAGTGGATGATGTTGACTCTGTTTTGGTCAACTTTTGGTTAAGTAATAATGTTTGGTTTTTCTAAACTTACATATTTTGATAGGTTTCCTTTATAGGAAATCATTTTTAAATAAAGAATGCAAGGTTATTTATTAAATTCATATAGAATTATGATCAAGCTGTGTGTTAACACCTATTTCCTTATGAGGTAAGGCTTAGTGTGCCAACAAGATACTAGAAGTAATCTAGCTTTAGGAGGGCGGAGTGTTGCCGATTGATTTTTACCTTCGGGAAATAATCCCTGCAGACCCGGCTCACAAGTGTAGAAACTTGTGAGGTGACTTAATCAATCTCTCGTCCGTAGAGCGTAAAAGTGCTAGCCGGATGACTTCTAGTGAGAGAAAGTAGAGAGAGAGAGAAGTGAAGCCTCAGCTCTCAAAGTTATCAGAATATCTGAACTGTGTAAAATGACGACCCAAGGGTTCTATTTATAGTGTCAGATTCACCAGATTGCTTGGGGACACGTGTCAGATGATGATACGTTCTTTTACTTGTGATCCAAAATTTACGCTGAAGGTGGCATTCTCTGGCCAGGGCTTACGCGTTAGGCGGCCTTCAGGGCTTACGCATGACGGAGCAGCCTGTACAGCGAAGAATGCTAGACGGACAACTCCACAAAACTGTTGTTTCCAGCCTTCCTGATGCTACTTCTATGCAACCATTATGCCTTTTATGTGTGTATACGATAGGATACACCATTAAGTCCCCCCAGTTTAATGACTTAAGCATTTGAAGAATGATTAAGTCGTTAAACTTTTGAAAACGCATGCCAAACCTGCCTGTTCATTGCCCACTTGCATCGGGGAAAACATTTTAGGCATTAAATTCAGACGAATTTTACTGACACCGTTATGATTAATTTTTTACGGCTGAGATCATCCACGCACCTCCAGCTGTAAAAAGTGTTATTTCGTACCCTTCGTTTAAACTCACCCATACATGTGTCTCAATCATGGCCATAAAAATTGCACCGATGAACCCCTATAAAAACCGTCATAACCCTGTTACCATCACTTTTTTACTTTTGCCAAGATCTAAAAAGCATATTTCTCCCTCAAATCTTCATCGCCTTCTTCAATCTTCAACTTTTTAAGGTTTATCGTCTTCCAAGGTCAGTACACTTCATCTTACTGCTATTTTCTTCTAGTTGATATCTTTTACTGTATTATCATGGCTTCTACACGGAGTACTGGCCAAGAGCACGCTAAGCCTTCTTCGTCAAATACCGCTGACATTCCAGAAGTTAGCACGATGGCTTCATCATTGACAAGTGAATATTTAGATGGCTTAAAGATTGCCTTCCGCCATCTCAATGAATACAACCCTGTTCTTCCCACCAATAGACAAACTGCTGACAACCCTCCTGAGGGGAAAATTACTTTATACCCCTTACAAATTACCCACGACAACCTCCGTGTTCCCCTTACTAACTTTCTTCTTCGCCTTCTTATATATTATAAGGCCTGTCTTAGTCAGATGCATCCCCATGGCCTTAAAAAAATCATCCTTTTTGAGATGTACTGAATGCTATTAATATAAAGCCTCGCATTAAAGTTTTTATCTCTTTGTTTAGAATTCGCACAATTAGTGACTGTTGGCTTACTATTGATAGTAATAAAAATACTCATTTTGTTGGCACGAATAGAGTTTCATATTTGAGGGACTGGAAAAGTCCATTTTTCTTTGTTGATGAAACTGTTATTTCGGAGGAATACTCCGTTGTCCGGGAATGGGGTGCTATTGATGCTGGCATAGGAAAGGGTGTTAAGATTTCTCCCGTAGAGCAGCGGATAGTAAATAGCTTGAAAGAGCTCCGCCTTCCGCCCAGATCATACGAAAGGTATGAGGGAATTCTTGTACTGTGCAAAGTGAGTTAAGAATGGCCAAGCAATTCTGTGCCAGTACTTCGTGAGAAAAACCAGGGTAGGATGTGATATGATCATCCTATTATATATATAGATTTGTGTCTATTGTTTGTCATGTTTACTTATATTGCTGTTTATGTGTAATTTTTGCAGCCAACTCCGTGATGCAGGTTCACTCTGCTCTTTTATCCGCTGATCTTGATGATGATGTAGAGGTCACTGCTCGTGACAAAACTGCTGAAGAGCTAGAGGCGGAGAGAGTTGCGGCTGAAGCAAAAGCTGCTGCTGATGCTGCTGCTGCTGAAAAGGGAGAAGAAATTGCTGTGAGCAGCTCAGACAGTGAATCCGGGTCTGAACATACAGACACTGAGTGGACAGCAGATGATACCACCACGGTCGATCAACAAACATCAGGGTCAGTTGACATCACGGGTGAAACTAACCCCACTCCTCCTCCAACCCAAAAGACAAGAAAGAAGAGCATAGGCTCTAAAAGGGTAAAGAGTACAGAGGAGGGCAAAAAGCAGAAATGCAGGAGAAGTATGTCCAATCTGTGCTTTCTTGAAAATGCACATTTTTTTGCACATTTGTTCATAATGCTAATTTGTTCTTGTTAGTGATTTTAGTAGAGTCGGATGATAGCCAAGGGAAGGCCACGGAGGGCGGTGAACGGAGGACGGAGGAGAATCTTGAAAGTGAAGGAGAGAAGGGCCTGAAAACGCTTGACCCAAACTTTACTCCATTCGATGAATCTGAATTTCATGAAGATAGGCCGGAAGGCAACTATGCTTATCATTCTCCTCCTCCTAATATCACTAACCCAGTTATCACATCCTCTAATGTTCAAGAGCCAACTCTTCCTGCTCATGTGAGGGCATTGCAGGCCATCATTGCAAACCCTACCACTAAGGATAAAGAATTTGCAACTCTTCTTCAGGTATGAATGATAAGACCATCTGCATGTATATTCTTGTAATTTATTGATGTGAGTTGCCTGAAATTACTCATAAAATTTTTTCTTGTACAGGGTTGTGTTATCCCTGAGCTGAAATCCCAATTCACTGCTCTCCGATCTGATCAACTCATGGAATCAACTATGGTAGCTCATGTACTGCTAACCAATCATCTGGACTCTATGCTACAACTTCAGAAGCATCAAGAGTCTATTCTTGCTATATCCCATAAAGACATAACTGAAGGTGCAAATGCTCGTAAAAGAGCTGCTGATGCTGAGCGTGCCTTAAGTGATGCGCAGAAAATAATAAAGGCTAAAGAAGTTGAGCTAAAAAGTGCTCAAGATGTCACTGTTGTTCTGCAAGGGGAAAGGGATGCTGAGAAGAAAAGACTTGAAGAGGAGCAGGTGAAAGTGGGTGAGCTGGAGAAGCAGCTAAATGCAGAGAGGGAAAAATCTGCTGAGCTTCTCCGGAGGGCGGAGAAAGGCGAAGGTAATTGTACTGAGCTTAAGAAGGGTATACCAGGTCTGATAGCTAAGGTGCTTGGATCCAGTCTTGTAGGGAATCCCTACAATGATTATGTTGATGCTGCCTGCACCCATGCTATTGCTGATGTGACCAGCAAGCTGTTTAAATGCCTTGCTCCCAACCAGACCCCTTCTACTGTTATTACCAAACTTATGCCTCCTGGTACTCAGGAAAAGGTTGAAGAGACTAAAGACAAATTGATAAATTTGAAGATAAACGTTTATGATGAAGTATGCAGCAAAGAAGATTCATCTGCTCAAGATGTGCTTAGCGTGCAGTTTGATTGATTTTTGTAAAAATGTCAAACAATGTTTTGTAATACATTTCCTTCTGACCTTGACAATATATACATACTGACTTTATTATGATGACTACGTGTGTTTACATGCTTGTTGCAAATATTTTGATGCTTAATGCTTTAAAACCAATCGATTATGCACCTGAGCATAAAATTTCTATACACAATTGTGCAGTGTATAATTGAGCAAATCATTTTGAAAAGTGTATAAGGTAATTCATATGTAGACGCCTTGTAGTATTAAGTTTTGCTAAATGAATATGATGTCTGAATTCTGTTACACGCTTTCCGTCATAAAATTAATGAGGAAAAATTATGAAGTGTTTTAGAAGAATGATTACAAATCAATAGATTCTCCGTCTTACGCCTTCCGTCATAAAGTATATGAGGAAGAATTGCTAATTATTTTGCCTTCATACATAAAATATAGAACTTCGTTCTGTGAAGTAAGTTTTTTATAATGTTTGTCATGACAAGTATCTGAGTTTGGTATCATGCCTCGGTGCATTCTAGTAAAACTTAAATGTTTTCTAGCCGATCCCATGTGCCTTTACTGGCCGGCACAAAAGCTTCCGCCATCGGAGGTATTTTAAAAATACACTCCTTCTGTGGGCAGGTTATAAATGTAATGTTTTACATTTGTCACGGGCAGCAGTTTGTTTAAGAAAAATATAAAATTTATTGTTCGGTACTGTGCAATACATAAACGATTGATGACGAATTTAGGTGGATCAAGCCTAATTAGTACGCCATGAATGTTTAATGTATGCAATTGCTAACATATGCACTGTAAAATAACCACAATGGTTCACAGTAAATTGATAAATGTTGCTCTTCATATAATGCGAAAATATGTTCTTCAAATGCCAAACATGTGTATTTTGGCATGAATACAATGATTGTAAAAGGCAATGTCTTCATAAAAATGCTAAAAAACTGCTCTGATAATAAACTTTTGTTCTTGATAACATACTGAGATTTGCTTCTTCATACGCCGAGCGCCCAGCGCTATCCGGCCTACACACTTGATTATGGAATGAAAAACTCCTGAACTTCATCATCACTAAACAACCGATTATGCTTTCTCCAGTTTACGTTACCTTCTAGTTAGTTCACAAATGTGGATCTCTCCCTAGCCGGTGCCACATACTGTGAATGTATGACGGCTACTCCGTTAGGAGTTGGGAACGTGATCTCTGCATGAGTTTTCGATGTTATTGCTCCGAATTTAGACAACGCTGCCCTTCCAAAAAGGTCGTTAAATCGAGAATTTCCATCTATGATTGTGAAATCAATTATTTCTGTTCTCAACAATGGGAATGTGCCAATAACAAATTCCAAACGAATCTGCCCCATGGCATTTACCGGTGCTCCCGTTAATCCAGAAACTTTCAACCTCGTTTGCCTAGCTCTGCCCTGCACATGCCTTGGAAAAGTCTTCAAGCAATGCCAGTAAATGATGTCAGCTTCACTTCCCGTATCTGTGTAGATACAGTAGACAAACTTATTTGCTATCTCTGCTGAAATGATCACTGGTTCGACGGACAACGCCCAATTCTGAATTGGCTGAAAGATAATTGGAGCATATCTACAGCTGTCCAAATTGCTGTTTGATGATTCACCTTCTTCATAATGACTGTCGTTGATCCAAACCATCCTGATTACAACTTCTGGAGTTGTCTCGCGCTCTGTGATCTGGTCTTCGTACTGCGGTTGGTTCTGATTATCTCTTCCACCATGCTGCTCTCTTCTGTTCTCTCCACGGCGTCCTCTGTTACCATCATTCCTTTGCCATGAAAATTTCCTGCGAGGATCATTCCTCCTGTACTGTTTGCCAGGCAACAAATGATTCAGTTCTCCTGCCTTGATTTTCGCTATGATTTCTCTCATCAAAGATTTACAATTGTCCGTATCATGGCCCCAAGCCTCATGGAAATCGCACCACAACTCACTCTTTGGACCCTCCCTTTCTTCCATAGGTGCTGGAGCATTGAAAGTGGTCCGAATTGGTTCAGTGAAGAGGATCTCTTTCCGAGTTTTGGTAAGGGTCATTATTAACGGGTGCCTTTCTATTGGCCTTCTGTTGTGGTGAAAATCATTAGGGTGATTGTTTCCTCTCCATCCTCCATTTGAATTGTCATTCCTTCTCTGATTTCTGTCAAAATACCGTCCTCCGTTGTGTGGCTTGCTACTACTGCCAGTATCAAACTTGTTCAACCCACGCTCACCAGCTCGAACATGCCTCTGTGCAACCTCCAACGCCTGATGCAATATTTTCGGCAAGTCATACCGTAATGCATGAACAAGTGCACTAAACCGTCGCTGGTCCAAACAGAAAATGAAACCAGATACAAGCTGTGATTCTGGACAATCAGGAATTTTCTGTGCTTCAAGTGTATAACGCTTCATAAAATTGCTCAAAGATTCGTTATGATGCATTGTGATCTCGTGTACATCAAGATGTGTCAGAGTACAGCTCCGTAGATTTTGGTATTGCATCACAAATTTTGCTCTCAAATCAAGAAAACTGGTAATACTCCTTGGTGGCAAACTAGCAAACCATTCGCGTGCCATTTTCTGCAGTACCATAGGAAACATATGGCACGCAGTTTTATCCTCCCAATGCTGCAACCTCATAACACCTTCAAACATAGTCAGAAAATCTTCCGGATCCGTTGTGCCATCATAAACTCCAATTGTTGGTATGGCAAGATTTCTGGGCAATGGATAATTAGCAATTCGATCAATGAAACACTGTGTAGATTCAGCCATGGCTGGTGGCTTGGTGGCTTGCTCTCCAGTAATAAGGGAAAAGAAATTATCCACGGCCACAGCACGGACGGTGGGCTGCGCTAAGCGTTGCTTATACTTTTCCAGAGCTGTCTGCTTAAGAATGTCATTTAAAAGCAACACCGCCTGCTTTTCTGACATGAACTCATCGTTGTCAATTTCATCATCAGAGTCATTATTATCATAGCTCAGGTCGATATCATCCCCAGAATCATCAATAAGACTGCCCAGCTTGTCAAGTAGCATGGATAACTTGTATTTTGACATAGATTGCCTTTTCATTATTTGCTTGTCTTTGCCATCCGCCACCCGCCGAAAAGGTATAAATGATGGACATCGCCATGGTTGCATCAATGGTCGTCGCTCTGGATTAGTAACAAAATTTGGAAGTCTTTCTGCACTTTTGGTTGTTGTTTCTTCAATTACTGACCTTTTCTCCGAATTAGTTGCCAAATGTTTAAGCATTTCTGCAGTTTCAGCAACTGTTTCTTCAATCGTACCATCTAGTGGCTGAACGGGTACATCTTCAACAGTTATCATGTCATCAGTTGATGGATTGTTGACTGCTTCAAGTACAAATGGAGCTTCAGTTGTTTTTGTTCCTTTTCCGTTTCGTGTGTTCTTTGCATTAGTGGATGGCGCCATTGTTAACACCTATTTTCTTATGAGGTAAGGCTTAGTGTACCAACAAGATACTAGAAGTAATCTAGCTTTAGGAGGGCGGAGTGTTGCCGATTGATTTTTACCCTCGGGAAATAATCCCTGCAGACCAGGCTCACAAGTATAGAAATTTGTGGGGTGGCTTAATCAATCTGTCGTCTGTAGAGAGTAAAAGTGCTAGCCGGATGACTTCTAGTGAGAGAAAGTAGAGAGAGAAAGAGAAGTGAAGTCCCAGCTCTCAAAGTTGTCAGAATATCTGAACTGTGTAAAATGACGACCCAAGGGGTCTATTTATAGTGTCAGATCCACCAGATTGCTTGGGGACACGTGTCAGATGATGATACGTTCTGTTACTCATGATCCAAAATTTATGCTGAAGGTGGCGTTCTTCGGCCAGGGCTTACACGCTAGGCGGCCTTCAGGGCTTACGCATGACGGAGCAGCCTGTACAGCAGAGAACGCTGGACGGACAACTCCACAAAACTGTTGTTTCCAGCCTTCCTGATGCTACTTTTATGCAACCATTATGCCTTTTATGCGTGTATACAATAGGATACACCATTAAGTCCCCCAGTTTAATGACTTAAGCATTTGAAGAATGATTAAGTCGTTAAACTTTTGAAAACGCATGCCAAACCAGCCTGTTCATTGCCCACTTGCATCGGGGAAAACACTTTAGGCATTAAATGCAGACGAGTTTTACTGACGCTGTTATGATTAATTTTTTACGGCTGAGATCATCACGCGCCTCCAGCTGTAAAAAGTGTTATTTCGTACCCTTCGTTTAAACTCACCCCTACACGTGTCTTAATCGTGGCCATAAAAATTGCATCGATGAAATCCTATAAAAATCGTCATAACCCTGTTACCATCTTTTTTACTTTTGCCAAGATCTAAAAAGCATATTTCTCCCCCAAATCTTCATCACCTTCTTCAATCTTCAACTTTTTAAGGTTTACCGTCTTCCAAGGTCAGTACACTTCAACTTACTGCTATTTTCTTCTTGTTGATATCTTTTACTGTATTATCATGGCTTCTACACGGAGTACTGGCCAAGAGCACGCTAAGCCTTCTTCGTCAAATACCGCTGACATCCCAGAAGTTAGCACGATGGCTTCATCATTGACAAATGAATATTTAGATGGCTTAAATATTGCCTTCCGCCATCTCAATCAATACAACCCTGTTCTTCCCACCAATAGACAAACTGCTGACAACCCTCCTGAGGGGAAAATTACTTTATACGCCTTACAAATTTCCCACGAAAACCTCCGTGTTCCCCTTACTAACTTTCTTCTTTGCCTTCTTAGATATTATAAGGACTGTCTTAGTCAAATGCATCCCCACGGCCTTCAAAAAATCATCCTTTTTGAAATGTACTGCAATGCTATTAATATAAAGCTTCGCATTAAAGTTTTTATCTCTTTGTTTAGAATTCGCACAATTAGTGATTGCTGGCTTACTATTGATAGTAAGAAAAATAACCATTTTGTTGGTCCGAATAGAGTTTCTAATTTGAAGGACTGGAAAAGTCCATTTTTCTTTGTTGATGAGACCGTTATTCCGGAAGAGTACTCCGTTGTCCGGGAATGGCGTGCTATTGATGCTGGTATAGGAAAGGGCGTTAAGATTTCTCCCACAGAGCAGCGGATAGTAAATAGCTTGAAAGAGCTCCGTCTTCCGCCCAGATCATAAGAAAGGTATGAGGGAATTCTTGTGCTGTGCAAAGTGAGTCAAGAATGGCCAAGCAATTCTGTGCCAGTACTTCGTGAGAAAAACCAGGGTAGGATGTGATATGATCATCCTATTATATATAGATTTGTGTCTATTGTTTGTCATGTTCTCTTATATTGCTATTTATGTGTAATTTTTGCAGCCAACTCCGTGATGCAGGTTCGCTCTGCTCTTTTATCCGCTGATCTTGATGATGATGTAGAGGTCACTGCTCGTGACAAAACTGCTGAAGAGCTAGAGGTGGAGAGAGTTGCAGCTGAAACTAAAGCTGCTGCTGATGCTGCTGCTGCTGCTGAAAAGGGGAAAGAAATTGTTGTGAGCAGCTCAATTAGTGAATCCGAGTCTGAACATACAGACACTGAGCGGACATCGGATGATACCACCACCGCCGATCAACAAACATCGGGGTTAGTTGACATCACGGGTGAAACTAACCCCACTCCTCCTCCAACCTAAAAGACAAGAAAGTAGAGCATAGGCTCTAAAAGGGCGAAGAGTACAGAGGAGGGCAAAAAGCAGAAACGCAGGAGAAGTATGTCCATTCTGTGCTTTCTTGAAAATGCGTTGAAATAGCCCGTTATGTTTGTTCATAATGCTAATTTGTTCTTTTTAGAGATTTTAGCAGAGTCGGATGATAGCCAAGGGAAGGCCACGGAGGCCGGTGAACGGAGGTCGGAGGAGATCCTTGAAAGTGAAGGAGGGAAGGGCCTGAAAACGCCTGACCCAAACTTTACTCCATTCAATGAATCTGAGTTTCATGAAGATAGGCCGGAAGGCAACTCTGCTTATCATTCTCCTCCTCCTAATATCACTAACTTAGTTATCACATCCTCGAATGTGCAAGAGCCAACTCTTCCTGCTCATGTGAAGGCATTGCAGGCCATCATTGCAAACCCTGCCACTAAGGATAAAGAATTTGCAACTCTTCTTCAGGTATGAATGATAAGACCTGCTGCATGTATACGTTTGTAACCTATTGATGTGAGTTGCCTGAAATTACTCATAAATTTTTTTCTTGTACAGGGTTGTGTTATCCCGGAGCTGAAACCCCAATTCACCGCTCTTCATTCTGATCAACTCAGGGAATCAACTATGGCAGCTCATGTGCTGCTGACCAATCATCCGGACTCTGTGCTGCAACTGCAGAAGCATCAAGAGTCTATTCTTGCTATAGCCCGTAAAGACATAGCTGAAGGTGCAAATGCTCGTAAAAGAGCTGCTGATGCTGAGCGTGCCTTAAATGATGCGCAGAAAATAATAAAGGCTAAAGAAGTTGAGCTAAAAAGTGCTCAAGATGCTGCTGTTATTCTGCAAGGGGAAAGGGATGCTGAGAAGAAAAGAGTTGAAGAGGAGCAGGTGAAAGTGGGTGAGCTGGAGAAGCAGCTAAATGCAGAGAGAGAAAAGTCTGCCGAGCTTCTTCGGAGGGCGGAGAAAGGCGAAGGTAATTTTGCTGAGCTTAAGAAGGGTATACCAGGTCTGATAGGTAAGGTTCTTCGATCCAGTCTTGTAGGGAATCCCTACAATGATTATGTTGATGCTGCCTGCACCCATGCTATTGCTGATGTGACCTGCAAGCTGTTTAAATGCCTTGCACCCAACCAGACCCCTTCTGCTGCTATTGCCAAACTTATGCCTCCTGGTACTCAGGAAAAGGTTGATGAGACTAAATACAAATTGATAAATTTGAAGATAAACGTTTATGATGAAGTATGCAGCAAAGAAGATTCATCTGCTCAAGATGTGCTTAGCGTGCAGTTTGATTGATTTTTGTAAAAATGTCAAACAATGTTTTGTAATAAATTTCCTTCTGACCTTGACATTATATACATACTGACTTTATTATGATCACTACGTGTGTTTACATGCTTGTTGCAAATATTTTGATGCTTAATGCTTTAAAACCAATCGATTATGCACCTGAGCATAAAATTTCTATACACAATTGTGCAGTGTATAATTGAGCAAATCATTTTGAAAAGTGTATAAGGTAATTCATATGTAGACGCCTTGCAATATTAAGTTTTGCTAAATGAATATGATATCTGAATTCTGTTACATGCTTTCCGTCATGAGGAAGAATCATGTAGTGTTTTAGAAGAATGATTACAAATCAATAGACTCTCCGTCTTACGCCTTCTGTCATAAAGTATATGAGGAAGAATTATGAAGTGTTTTTAGAAGAATGATTACAAATCAATAAACTCTCCGTCTTACGCCTTCCATCATAAAGTATATGAGGAAGAATTATGAAGTGTTTTTAGAAGAATGATTACAAATCAATAAACTCTCCGTCTTACGCCTTCCGTCATAAAGTATATGAGGAAGAATTGCTAATTATTTTGCCTTCATACATAAAATATAGAACTTCGTTATGTGAAGTAAGTTTTTTATAATGTTTGTCATGACAAGTTTCTGCGTTTTGTATCATGCCTCGGTGTGTTCTAGTAAAACTTAAACGTTTTCTAGCCGATCCCTTGTGCCTTTACTGGCTGGCACAAAAGCTTCCGCCATCGGAGGTATTTTTTTAAAAATACACTCCTTCTGTGGGCAGGTTATAAATGTAATGTTTTACATTTGTCACGGGCAGCACTTTGTTTAAGAAAAATATATAATTTATTGTTCGGTACTGTGCAGTACATAAACGATTGATGACGAATTTAGGTGGATCAAGCCGAATTAGTACGCCATGAATGTTTAATGTATGCAATTGCTAACATATGCACTGTAAAATAACCACAATGGTTCACAGTAAATTGATAAACGTTGCTCTTCATATAATGTGAAAATATGTTCTTCAAATGCCAAACATGTGTATTTTGGCATGAATACAATGATTGTAAAAAGCTATGTCTTCATAAAAATGCTAAAAAACTGCTCTGATAATAAACTTTCGTTCTTGATAACATGCTGAGATTTTCTTCTCACACGCCTAGCGACCAGCGCCATCCGGCCTACACACTTGATTATGGAATGAAAAACTCCTGAACTTCATCATCACTAAACAACCGATCATGCTTTCTCCAGTTTACGTTGCCTTTTGGTAAGTTCACAAATGTGGATCTCTCCCTAGCCGGTGCCACATACTGTGAATGTATGGCGGCTACTCCGTTAGGAGTTGGGAACCTGATCTCTGCATGAGCTGTCGATGTTATTGCTCCGAATTTAGCCAACGCTGCCCTTCCAAAAAGGACGTTAAACCGAGAATTTCCATCTATGATTGTGAAATCAATTGTTTCTATTCTCAACAATGTTTATGTGCCCATAACAACTTCCAAACGAATCTGCCCCATGGCATTTACCGGTGCTCCCGTTAATCCAGAAACTTTCAACCTCGTTTGTCTTGCTCTGCTCTGCACATGCCTTGGAAAAGTCTTCAAGCAATGCCAATAAATGATGTCAGCTTCACTTCCCGTATCTGTGTAGATACTGTTGACAAACTTATTTGCTATTACTGCTGAAATGATCACTGGTTCGACGGACAACGCCCAATTCTGAATTGGCTGAAAGATAATTGGAGCATATCTCCAGCTATCCAAATTGTTGTTTGTTGATTCACCTTCTTCATAATGACTGTCATTGATCCAAACCATCCTAATTATAACTTCTGGAGTTGTCTCGCGCTCTGTGATCCGGTCTCCGTACTGCGGTTGGTTCTGATTATCTCTTCTGCCATGCTGCTCTCTTCTGTTCTCTCCACGACGTCCTCTGTTACCATCATTACTTTTCCACGCAAATTTCCTGCGAGGATCATTCCTCCTGTACTGTTTGCCAGGCAACAAATGATTCAGTTCTCCTGCCTTGATTTTCGCTATGATTTCTCTCATCAAAGATTTGCAATTGTCTGTATCATGGCCCCAAGCCTCATGGAAATCACACCACAACTCACTCTTTGGACCCTCCCTTTCCTCCATAGGTGCTGGAGCATTGAAAGTGGTCCGAATTGGTTCAGTGAAAAGGATTTCCTTTAGAGTTTTGGTAAGCGCCATGATCAACGAGTGCCTTTCTATTGGCCTTCTGTTGTGGTGAAAATCATTAGGGTGATTGTTTCCTCTCCATCCTCCATTTGAATTGTCATTCCTTCTCTGATTTCTGTCAAAATACCGTCCTCCGTTGTGAGGCTTGCTACTACTGCCAGTATCAAACTTGTTCAACCCACGCTCACCAGCTCGAACATGCCTCTGTGCAACCTCCAATGCTTGATGCAATGTTTTTGGCAAGTCATACCGTAATGCATGAACAAGTGCACTAAACCGTCGCTGGTCCAAACAGAAAATGAAACCAGATACAAGCTGTGATTCTGGACAATCAGGAATCTTCTGTGCTTCAAGTGTATAACGCTTCATAAATTTGCTCAAAGATTCGTTATGATGCATTGTGATCTCGTGTGCATCAAGATGTGTCAGAGTACAGCTCCGTAGATTTTCGTATTGCATCACAAATTTTGCTCTCAAATCAAGAAAACTGGTAATACTCCTTGGCGGCAAACTAGCAAACCATTCGCGTGCCATTTTCTGCAATACCATAGGAAACATATGGCACGTAGTTTCATCCTCCCAATGCTGCAACCTCATAACACCTTCAAACATAGTCAGAAAATCTTCCGGATCCGTTGTGCCATCATAAACTCCAATTGTTGGTATAGCAAGATTTCTGGGCAATGGATAATTAGCAATTCGATCAATGAAACACTGTGTAGATTCTGCCATGGCCGGTGGCTTGGTGGCTTGCTCTCCAGTAATGAGGGCAAAGAAATTGTCCACGGCCACAGCACGGATGGCGGGCTGCGCTAAGCGTTGCTTATATTTTGCCGGAGCTGTCTGCTTAAGAATGTCATTCAAAAGCAACAGTGCCTGCTTCTCGGACATGAACTCATCTTTGTCAGTTTCATCATCAGAGTCATTATTATCATAGCTCAGGTCGTTATCATCCCCAGAATCATCAATAAGACTGCCCAACTTGTCGAGTAGCCTGGATAACTTGTATTTTGATATAGATTGCCTTTTCATTATTTGATTGTCTCTGCCATCCGCCATCCGCCGAAGAGGTATAAATGATGGACATCGCCGTGGTTACATCAATGGTCATCGCTCTGTATTAGTAACAAAATTTGAAAGTCTTTCTGCACTTTTAGCTGTCGCTTCTTCGATTACTGGCCTTTTCTCCAAATTAGTTGCCAAATGTTTAAGCCTTTCTGCAGTTTCAACAACTGTTTCTTCAATCGTACCATCTAGCGATTGAACGGGTACATTTTCAACAGTTATCATGTCATCAGTTGATGGATTGTTGACTGCTTCAAGTATAAATGGAGCTTCAGTTGTTTTTGTTCCTTTTCTGTTTCGTGTGTTCTTTGCATTAGTGGATGGCGCCATTGTTAACACCTATTTCCTTATGAGGTAAGGCTTAGTGCGTCAACAAGATACTAGAAGTAATCTAGCTTTAGAAGAGCGGAGTGTTGCCGATTGATTTTTACCCTCGGGAAATAATCCCTGCAGACCCGGTTCACAAGTATAGAAACTTGTGGGGTGGCTTAATCAATCTGTCGTCCGTAGAGCGTAAGTGTGCTAGCCGGATGACTTCTAGTGAGAGAAAGTAGAGAGAGAAAAAGAAGTGAAGTCCCAGCTCTCAAAGTTGTCAGAATATCTGAACTGTGTAAAATGACGATCCAAGGGGTCTATTTATAGTGTCAGATCCACCAGATTGCTTAGGGATACGTGTCAGATGATGATACGTTCTGTTACTCATGATCCGAAATTTATGCTAAAGGTGGCGTTCTCCGGCCAGGGCTTACACGCTAGGCGGCCTTCAGGGCTTACGCAAGACGGAGCAGCCTGTACAGCGGAGAACGCTGGACGGACAACTCCACAAAACTGTTGTTTCCAGCCTTCCTGATGCTACTTTTATGCAACCATTATGCCTTTTATGCGTGTATACAATAGGATACACCATTAGTGACTCAACATTACAGACTTTGCTTATTGTGTCAAAAATACAAAATCGTATCGAGAGTTTGGTTTAAAATTAGTCGAAATTTTTCGGGTCGTCACATATAAGTCATACGTTATCTTTGATCATAACCTTTACTTGTTTCGTGCGTATAGGAATACGACACGTCATAATATTATTTATATTATACTTTATAGTTTATTAGTATAATATTAATTAATATTTAGTTACATTTAAATGTTATAATATAATAATAATTCAAGTATTATAAATAATTAATATTATATTTAGTAATTATTATATAATATATAATAAATATAATTATCATGATTCTTTATTTATTATTTGTAATTATTTTATTATGTATTTCAATCGTATCCAATTACTTAAATCTAGATAAACTTCAAAATTATCTTAAAATAATATATATTATTTTTTACAAATATAGATAAGTAAAATAATCATATAAAATTTTTAGATAAAATCTTATCCCATTATTCATTTATATTTCAAATTTATTTCCTTAATTATCTTATCAATATATAATAATGTAGATAAATACCTTAAATATACAAATAATTATATATAGAATTTTAATAAACTTATTTAGGTATGTTATATAGTAGAAAATTATAAAAAATAAATTTCAACACGTTTTTGTATTTATCCCTATTTTTTTAGTTCTCGATTTGCATTAAAATAGGGTTAATTATAGTTAAAATACCTATTCAACCTATATAAATCGTTTTATAATTTTTGTAGGTCTATATAGGTTTTATAAACTTACAAAAATTTTGTATATATTTTTATTACTGTTAAAAATATTTATTATGAATTTTACATTTTTTTATGTTTAAATAATACATAATTCGTATTTAATTATAAATAATATTCAAAATTTTAAAAATTATTTTTATATGTCCTAACACTGTTCCAAATAGTTTTAATAATTTTATTAATGTTTTTGATATTTTAAATAATTTTTATCCTTTTATATATATATATATATATATATATATATATATATATATATATATATATATATATATATATATATATATATATATATATATATATATATAGCGTTCGGTATACAAATAAATAGAGTATAAATATATATAATGATATATAAATTATATTTTCGAATTTAAAAACTTTTATATAACTCTTATAATCTATAAAAATATTTTTACTATTTTTAAAGGTTTACAACAATTTATATAGATTTTTCATTATATATATACTAGCCGATTCAATAATATATACATAATAATTATTTAACTGATCAAATAAATTTATAAAAATTATGTTTTCATCAAATCTATTATATTATGAATTTTCATCAGTTAATGATAATAAAAATATTTTTAACTATTTATTCTTAATTTATCCTCGTTTTGGTTAATAAATAATAATAATAATAATAATAACTAATAAATTGTAATATAATTATATAAAATAAGTTTTGATCAAAAAAATACCTATAAACATGTTATTAAACTGATATAAAACTTTGATAAATTAATTCTCAATAACTTTAATTATTAACTAATAATTAAACTGTATAAATATAATATTGTTAAATTTTAGTTTCTAATTGTTAATAAATACAAATCAGACTTTAAAAATTATAAAAATAATTTTTCATCATATTTAATACATAATACTAATTCTAAAGCATTAATATTAATTTTTAGGTTTAAGTTTCGATTTTTATAAAAATAAAATAGTATATCGGCTAGAATATCTAAAATAAAATAAAATAAAATGAAATAAATAAAAATAAAATTATGAAAAGTACCTTAATAATATTAGAGAGTTTTTGAGAGGATTTCTAGATTTTCTTTACAAAGAAAAAGTGAGGGATGGGGTTTTATTTATAGGATGTGAGTTACTTGGAGAATAAGTAGTTTAATTAAATAAAATAGAAAAAAAATTATTATTTCCATATATAAAAAGGGTAGGCCGAATTTTTAATGAAAATTTAATAAAAAAAATTAATTTTTATACTTTCCATATTTATTCTTCAGAATATTCTAGATTTTATTTTGTATTTATCTTCATTATTATTATTATTCGCGAAATATAAAAAAATAAAATAATTAGTTTCCAAATTAAATACAATCTTATCTTTTTAAAGAAGGTTCTAGATTTTTATTTAAATTATCTTTTATTTATTATATATATAAATATCAAATTTTTTTATTTTTAATAATAATATTTTGGTTTTTAATATAATTAATATAATTAATTATCGTTCATTAATTGTGATCAGATAATAACGCTAAAGTTAATACACAGAACAAATAAGAGAACCTTAAGGGTAATTTAGTCTTTTCAAGAATGGAAAAATGAGGGTTGTCATAGTATCCCCCCATAAAAGAAAACTTCGTCCCAAAGTTTTGGTTAGACTTCTCGGATGCATTACCGTTTGAGAAGAAATGGAGATATTTTCGTTTCATTTGGTACTCACGTTCCCAGGTACGTTCGGGGCCATCGCATGAATTCCAACGGATCCGTTCTATGGAAATATTGCCCTTTTCTAAGCGTTTGAATCTTATGACCCATAACTTATACAGGTTCTTCTTTGAAGTGCATCTTATTATCAATGCGAAAGTTGAAATGTCCCGTTCTTATTGATTAAAAACGTTTCATATTAATTGATTTCGTTGTGAGGTTTTGACCTCTATATGAGACGTTTTTCAAAGACTGCATTCATTTTAAAACAAACCATAACCTTTATTTCATCAATAAAGGTTTAAAAAGCTTTACGTAGATTATCAAATAATGATAATCTAAAATATTCTGTTTACACACGACCATTACATAATGGTTTACAATACAAATATGTTACAACGAAATAAGTTTCTTGAATGCAGTTTTTACACAATATCATACAAGCATGGACTCCAAATCTTGTCCTTATTTAAGTATGCGATAGCGGAAGCTCTTAATAATCACCTGAGAATAAACATGCTTAAAACGTCAACAAAAATGTTGGTGAGTTATAGGTTTAACCTATATATTATCAAATCATAATAATAGACCACAAGATTTCATATTTCAATATACATCCCATACATAGAGATAAAATTCATTCATATGGTGAACACCTGGTAACCGACATTAACAAGATGCATATAAAAATATCCCCTATCATTCCGGTAAATCCTTCGGACATGATAAAAATGAATTCAAAGTACTAAAGCATCCGGTACTTTGGATGGGGTTCGTTAGGCCGATCTATCTTTAGGATTCGCGTCAATTAGTAGATCGGTTTACTAATTCTTAGGTTACCAAGCAAAAGGGGCATATTCGGCTTCGATCATTCACCCATATAATGTAGTTTCAATTACTTGTATCTATTTCGTAAAACATTTATAAAACTGCATGTATTCTCATCCCAAAATATTAGATTTTAAAAGTGGGACTATAACTCACTTTCACAGATTTTTACTTCGTCGGAAAGTAAGACTTGGCCACTGGTCGATTCACGAACCTATAACAAATATGTACATATATATCAAAGTATATTCAAAATATATTTACAACACTTTTAATACATTTAGATGTTTTAAGTTTATTAAGTCAGATGTCCTCGTTAGTAACCTACAACTAGTTGTCCACAGTTAGATGTACAGAAATAAATCGATATATATTATCTTGAATCAATCCACGACCCAGTGTATACACGTCTCAGGCTAGATCATAACTCAAAGTATATATATTTTTTTAATCAACCTCAACCCTGTATAGCTAACTCCAACATTACTGCATATAGAGTGTCTATGGTTGTTCTAAATAATATATATACATGGGTCGATATGATATGTCAAAACATTTGCATACGTGTCTATGGTATCCTAAGATTACATAATATATTAGAATACAGGTATAATACAATATAAGTTAGCTGGGATATGATTTGTATAGAATTGTTAATATTTCCCGTAGCTACAAAAATCAAAAAATATCCAATCTTGTTTTACCCATAACTTCTTCATTTTAAATCCGTTTTGAGTGAATCAAATTGCTATGGTTTCATATTGAACTCTATTTTATGAATCTAAACAGAAAAAGTATAGGTTTATAGTCGGAAATATAAGTTACAAGTCATTTTTGTAAGAGGTAGTCATTTCAGTCGAAAGAACGACGTCTTGATGACCATTTTGAAAAACATACTTCCGCTTTGAGTTTAACCATGATTTTTGGATATAGTTTCATATTCATAAGAAAAATGATTTTCCCAGAAGAACAACTTTTAAATCAAAGTTTATCATAGTTTTTAATTATCAAACCCAAAACAGCCCGCGGTGTTACTACGATGGCGTATGTCCAGTTTTACGGTGTTTTTCATGTTTCCAGGTTTTAAATCATTAAGTTAGCATATCATATAGATATAGAATATGTTTTTAGTTGATTTTAAAAGTCGAGTTAGAAGGATTAACTTTTGTTTGCGAACAAGTTTAGAATTAACTAAACTATGTTCTAGTGATTTCAAGTTTAAACCTTCGAATAAGATAGCTTTATATGTATGAATTGAATGATGTTATGAACATCATTACTACCTCAAGTGTTTTGGATAAACCTACTGGAAAAGAGACAAATGGATCTAGCTTCAAAGGATCTTGGATGGTTTGAAAGCTCTTGAAGTAGAATCATGACACGAAAACAAGTTCAAGTAAGATTTCCACTCGAAATAAGATTGTTATAGTTATATAAATTGAATCAAAGTTTGAATATGAGTATTACCTTATATTAGAAAGATATCTTACTGTAAATAAGAAATATTTCTTGAGGTTGGATGATCACTCTACAAGATTGGAAGTAAGCTAGCAAACTCTGAAGTATTCTTTATTTTATGAAACTAGAACTTGTAGAATTTATGAAGAACACTTAGAACTTGAAGATAGAACTTGAGAGAGATCAATTAGATAAAGAAAATTGAAGAATGAAAGTGTTTGTAGGTGTTTTTGGTTGTTGTTTTATGGATTAGATATGAAGGATATGTAATTTTGTTTTCATGTAAATAAGTCATGAATGATTACTCATATTTTTGTAATTTTATGAGATATTTCATGCTAGTTGCCAAATGATGGTTCCCACATGTGTTAGGTGACTTACATGGGCTGCTAAGAGCTGATAATTGGAGTTTATATACCAATAGTACATACATCAAAAAGTTGTGTATTGTACGAGCACGAGTACGGGTGCATACGAGTATAATTGTTGATGAAACTGAACGAGGATGTAATTGTAAGCATTTTTGTTAAGTAGAAGTATTTTGATAAGTGTCATGAAGTCTTTCAAAAGTGTATGAATACATATTAAAACACTACATGTATATACATTTTAACTGAGTCGTTAAGTCATCGTTAGTCGTTACATGTAAGTGTTGTTTTGAAACCTTTAGGTTAACGATCTTGTTAAATGTTGTTAACCCAATATTTATAATATCAAATGAGATTTTAAATTATTATATTATCATTATATTATGATGTATGAATATCTCTTAATATGATATATATATATTAAATGTCGTTACAATGATAATCGTTACATATATGTCTCGTTTCAAAATCATTAAGTTAGTAGTCTTGTTTTTACATATGTTGTTCATTGTTAATATACTTAATGATATGTTTACTTATCATAATATCATGTTAACTATATATATATCCATATATATGTCATCATATAGTTTTTACAAGTTTTAACGTTCGTGAATCACCGGTCAACTTGGGTGGTCAATTGTCTATATGAAACCTATTTCAATTAATCAAGTCTTAACAAGTTTGATTACTTAACATGTTGGAAACAGTTAATCATGTAAATAACAATTTCATTTAATATATATATAAACATGGAAAAGTTCGGGTCACTACAAAAGTAATCCAAAGGAATAACAGGAGTTTCATTCGAATAGATTTCCTCAAAAAGAGAAGATGATAATTCTATTCACGTATTTCAATAATTCGGATACATGAAATTTTAGAAACATTACTAAGCTCATTTAAAACCTTGAGCATTTTATGCCACAACACTAGGGCAGACAGACAAACAGATAGGAGTTTGTGGAGATCACAGCCATGAAGTTTGATGTATGGCTTGTGTTTGTTAGAGATGGTACCAACTTCAAACTCCGAAAGGTAACCATAGACATTATACCTTTAGTTTTCAAGAAACTCCTAATGTGAATCGACGAAAGGAGATGTCAGCTGAGGAGTCACTAATCAGGCTTATATACAAGTATGCCATAATTACTAAGATGCCCTCAGGATGGTATGATTGATTAATGAAAGATATCGTTCAGTATATTATAATACATGCGAACTTATCCTTGGGAATAGTTTTTGATAGCACGTTGTAGAATGTAACTTTATGATCATGATTTTAGTTACATGTAAAATCAGGGATCGAAACTTGACTAGGATAACATCCAGTTGCAACCCACGAAGGAAGAAATGTTTAGAGTAACCACATAAATGCCATAAACATTTAAGGTAACTCCTTTAGAGAGGATAGCGAGGATTTTAAATTATATTTCTGATAGAAAACCGTACGAAAATGTGTGATCTCTTAATGAGAAAGACGTTCTCGCACAGATGGCGAGTCGATCTATCATTCACTTATGAGTTTAAGTGCAGATGTAAATCATTGGCTATAAAGAATTTTTTCCAACAGGTGAGGAAAAATGTTGTCTCGTGCCAAAAAGATATTAAATCATAGAACTGATGTTTACGAGGATGTTGTGGTTTAGCCGTGAAATATCGGAGGTAGAAACTTCTCAGACGAGCTTAGTGAATCTCTATTCGTGATACCAGTGTAATAATAGTTAGAATTGATACCAATCTGAAATACAGTTGGGGTTGAATTCCCACACAGCGCCTCCCTTAAGAATAGGTGTGACCACTGTGCATATCTCAGAAACTAATTTCACAGCCCGCATTTATGCTACAGCCAATCCCTAAAATGAATAGTTGATGAGCATAAAAGGTATGTTTTGTTCTTGCTCAGAGGATAAGAGGAACTGTGATCCAATCATATTGTGGAGTAATACGAAAATTTTTATATAATAAGTCAAAGTAATTTTGAAAAAGTTTGAGACATTCTGATAATGAAACGATGTTCTTAGTAAAAGTGGAGTTATGTGCAATGTGTACAATTTTAAGAAAAATAACTTTTGAATTCATATTTAAAAGAATTGATTTATAAAACTGTAGGTATAATTTGATATGTACTAGTCAAAATAAGTAAGGGTAAATTTTATTTACTTTATTATATACGATTTATAAAATTTGCACGAATAACAGTAAATAAATTTATTTTATAAAATTTCGAGAGGATCGCACAGTAAAATAGTGTGTGTAAAATTTTGGTAAACAGAATTTTCATATTTCGGAGGTTACGAGTTGGAAAAGGATTGATGACGATCAAGTGAATGATTTTTGAAAATTTTGGGTGTTATTTAAGCAACAATGTTACGAGGTAATGAAAACTATTGAATTTAAGTGTGGTTGATGACTATTATAAGTTCTTGGAATTCAAAATGTTCATGTGTGAAGCTGTTGCTGTCAAGTGAGATATGAATGGTGGAGTATGAGAACGTGAAGTTAATCCCCTGTTGACTTTGAAATACCAACAGGTCATGACTAATATTGGAGTCGAAAAGCTTGCTGTAAGTGCCCTTATTATATACTCATGGATTGAGTCCGTCATTCACAAAGATTTCATAATAACTTGAGCATGAATAATCCCATGTTCACATAGATAGGTATGAAGACACGCTAATGCAGCGACTTTCGACTATGTGATGATCATTGAAAATCAATTTATCAAGTCCTCGCTAAATCTGTAATTATTGTCGGGATGGTATGAATTTCCACAATGAGTAAGGGCGATGTAAGAACATGGTGTCACTTATCTATTGTTAGAACCATTACTATATGATCATTTAATGATACAACTAACATTCTTTTAACACTGAGGCAAAATCGTAAGATTTTCCAGGTAAATGGTTAACGCTTCAAAGGTCACGACTTATTGTTTAGGTACAACAAATTACGTGATGTTTGACCTTAAGTAATGTAATGATAATCATATCAATGCTACCTTTGATCATATGGAGCGTGTGAGGGATCACATGTTTTTCAATATTGTGAGGGAAATATATATAGATACTACGCCCTTTACTGGCCCAAAATGTGGATACGCTAGAGTATGATGGGATTCTTTTGATTTACGTGGTAATCAAAAGATACCCGTTGGAAAGTTCTTCCATAGTAAGCAGCATCTTTAGTCGTAGGGTCATGATCAGGTGATGGTGGTGGTGTATCAGAAGTATATAATGGTGTAGTATGTGAATGCTTAGGTGAATGTAGTGTTTATAAGAATCGATGCTTGAAAATTCAAATTAAGTCCTTGAGAGTGATTGTCGCTTATCTTCGATGGGTTTTCTAACGGGTTCATGAAAATCTACACCAGAAGCGTAATTACAAATAACAGGAGGCATGCTTCGAAGAAATTTCGGGGGTGTCACGTCAGATCACTTAAGAATATGCATCCTTCCTTCCAATGAAGGAGCGTGAATATTAAGCGTCAAAGATAAAGATATAGGTTGTTTAAGAAAGAAAGAATGCAAAGTTTTTCAACCTTTATGCTATATGAGGATTGTTAATCTACTCATGGGTATGAGATAGATAGTTTGGTTGAAACGAGCTCTTCGTATATCTCCAAATCAGATGATGATTACCCTTCATGTATTATCATTGAGATTTTCTAATTAATGGGTTGGGAATCTTTCTTTGATTCACTTTCTATTCCATATGTCATGATATTGGAATTTATATATGAATTATGGTTATAAAATCACGTTGGTCAGGCGTCATTATATTTCACTAATTCACATTTCCACTTCAATATCACCCCATAAGGTCAAGACACGTGATTCAAACTACAAAATTTTATCTATTAGAAAACTTCCTAAGGTCTTAAAACTTAATTTCCGTTTTACAGAATCCATAACCTAAAATGTTTTCCCAACGCACTAAGGATAGCATGGAGAGAATCTTTACACGTTAAGAATGACGTTTTCTGGTTCGCAACCAAGGCACCACGGTACGTATCATAATGTTATGTACATGACCGTAATATATGTCATGGAAATGTCACGAAATTCAGAAGTCATGAATGACATCCTAAAAGAAGAAAGAGTACTAGATAGATTCTAAAGTACGGTGTGAAGGCAAGATGGAAGGAGAGCATAGTAAGGCAAACATAGAAATGAGGATAGTACTTAAAACTAAGGCAAGCATATGTATAAGTAAAGTCACGTAAAACTAAAGAAAGAATATAAATAAATAAGAAAGGCACTTAAACTAAACTAGGAAAGGTTATAGTCCTAAAGATTGTTAAGGCACCCTAACTAGCACATAAGGCACACATAGAATGCAATCCTGGTTTTCTATAACAACCTGGCTCTGATACCAATCTATCACACCCCCAAATAGGGCCGGGGGTAAATATGACATTTCAATATCATCACACAAGTATATAAGCGAGAACGACTCTAAATGAGACGTTTTATAAAAACAATATTTGTATTGCAGCAGAAATGAAATAAAGTTTTACATAATAAATCTAATGTAAATTGCAACTGTTTAATGAATGATAAGTTATGAATTTGTGGACTCCGAAGCAAACAGCGAGCTAAGCAACATAAGGCAGCACATAAGCTAATCTTCACCTGAGACAAGCATGCTTAAAATGTCAACACAATGGTTGAGTGAACATCATAGGTTTATATAATCAATAAAGTTTTAGACCAAAAGATTTAGCTCAAAACATCAAAATATCAATATGCCATGAGTTATAATATCGAGCTAAACATAAACTCCTGACACTGCGCGTGTGTCGGTAATCATTATTATGTACCCCCTTGACGATCGGTCAATGGATAGAGACGTCACTCTCAATAGGCCTACTCACAATAATTAAGCTTGCAACATTTCAATTCCAGCAATTAACAATATTATTGTAGGGATTTTCATGTAAGAATACAAGTTAATAAAAGTCTCATGAAGTTACATATCAAAAAGTTTAGGCACTTGTGTATAAATTTTAAATCATTTCAAAAGCAAGCATGTGTCTCACCCCAAGATTTATAAAATTCAATAAATATGTAAAAGAGGGGCTATGAAGTTCACCTTAATAATAGCACAGTGAAGAATATCAACAATCAAAAATAGAAGCGAGAAACGAATGGCAGAGACCTCAACCTAGAGATGTATAGACTTAATCAGAAATTTGTCTAACAGACAAGGAGTATGTTTACTAGTATAATGATTATATTAATAGTGACAATTTATGATAAGAGTTTCTACTTTTAGAAAGTTTTCATTTAAAGTAGATTTCTACCCTTAGAAAGTTCGGGTTATAATCCTCCACATTAAGATGTTGTACAACTTTTCCAAAACTCATTGCTATCAAGTAAGTCGGGATGACTAGATGTAACCGGGAGTCAGGAACTTTCAGTTGGACTATAAGTCTACAACCTTTCGTTTAATCCAAAACCTTATTCCCATCATGGCAACCTAGACATCACCCACTTGAGCGTAAGTAGAGGTGAGTTCGTATAAGTTATACGTTATCTTTGATCATAACCTTCACTTGTTACGTGCGTATAGGAATACGACACGTCATAATATTATTTATATTATACTTTATAGTTTATTAGTATAATATTAATTAATATTTAGTTACATTTAAATGTTATAATATAATAATAATTCAAGTATTATAAATAATTAATATTATATTTAGTATTTATTATATAATATATAATAAATATAATTATCATGATTCTTTATTTATTATTTGTAATTATCTTATTATGTATTTCAATCTTATCCAATTACTTAAATCTAGATAAATTTCAAAATTATCTCAAAATAATATATATTATTTTTTACAAATATAGATAAGTAAAATAATCATATAAATTTTTTAGATAAAATCTTATCCCATTATTCATTTATATTTCAAATTTATTTCCTTAATTATCTTATCAACAAATAATAATGTAGATAAATACCTTAAATATACAAATAATTATATATAGAATTTTGAATAAACTTATTTAGGTATGTTATACAATAGAAAATTATAAAAAAAAAAAAATTCAACACGTTTTTGTATTTATCCCTATTTTTTTAGTTCTCGATTTGCATTAAAATAGGGTTAATTATAGTTAAAATACCTATTCGACCTAAATAAATGGTTTTATATTTTTCACAGGTCTATATAGTTTTTATAAACTCAAAAAAATTTTGTATATATTTTTATTACTGTTAAAAATATTTATTATCAATTTTGCATTGTTTTTATGTTTAAATAATACATAATTCGTATTTAATTATAAATGATATTCTAAAAATTACAAAAATTATTTTTATATGTCCTAACACTGTTCCAAATAGTTTTAATAATCTTATTACTGTTTTTGATATTTTAAATAATTTTTATCCTTTTATATATATATATATATATATATATATATATATATATATATATATATATATATATATATATATATATATATATATATATATATATATATATATATATATATATATATATATATATATATATATATATAGCGATCGGTATACAAATAAATAGAGTATAAATATATATTGTGACGACCCAGAAATTTTTGACCAAATTTAAACTTAATCTTTATATATTTTCGACACGATAAGATCCTGTAAGTATTATTATTACCCAAAATAACTTGGTAATCCCTTTCAAAGCAGCAAATTTTGTCACAGCTCCAACAAGACAACTTCAACTTTTCTGCCGTAACTCTATTATAACCCTGATATATATGATTACCCTTTCCATCATTATTACCGGGGAACCTTTTATATTCTGCCACATTAGCAGTAAACTTACCAACAACTTCATTGATCTTTGACGTTTCAAAAAATCATTATATTCTTTGAAACCCTATCATGTACTCATCGACATCTTGTAACAATAATTGCCATACCAACTACTGGGAATTAGCAATTAATATTTCGAATCTCGCAGTGTTTCTACATCAACAGTTATATGTATACATATAACATTTATCTCTTAGAATTATGATCTTCCATTCTGAAATTCTGAAAAGCACCCAGTCTACGAATCAATACTCTGAATTCTGAAAAAGCTAAATGAAGCAGCAAAAACTGTACACGACCTTAACAGTCGAAGGTATAAAGATAAAGAATAAGTGTGTTGGCAAACCTCAGAAAAGTTGGAACTGAAAAATGGATTAAGCAAACCATGAAGGAGGCTATGAATAAATCGCAAAGACTAAATCTGCCTTCAAAGAATCCAAATGATTCAGTGTATGCTGAAGTCTTTAACGAATACCTTGCTCCTGACTCTAAACCTTTACGGACAAATCTTCTTCATCATCGTATCTTTCATTATAAATATACTCGATATTTCTGAAGATATTTTTATAACTATTCTTATCTGAAATCATTTGTCTCTTCGCGATATCAGTATTACATCAGAAAGGAAACTGTTTTAGTTTCTAAATTCTGAAAGATTCGAATTTAAAATATGAATGCTTTTGAAATAGTGTTGGGAACTGAAGCATGATTTAGTATAATATAATGACACTTGATCAACGTAATTATATTACAGTAAGTCATGCTGAGTTTCTAATGGAACGTGATGAGTCACAGACCATAACGTCATCATGTGCCATATTACTCGACTCTTACATTCTACTTAATCTCCAAACATATCAAGAATATATCTTTCTGATAGTTCTATCTTTTCTCGTGACTTCTGGTAATTTGACAAGTCAGATCGAGCTATCACAATTTCTTTCTCAGAACATTAGCTATGTTCATTTCGAATTTCATACCTACTAATTCTGGACGATTACTTGCTTCACACAAAGGTAAGAGGAGAAAACAAAAGCATAAAGCTTCGAAATATAAATGGGAGTATAAATCGCAGCAAATAGAAGAGATCATTAATCGTAGATGTCAATAATTATGGAAAGATAAATACAAGGAAGGATTATGAAAATCACCACCCCAAGAGCGAAATAGAAGTAAACAGATTCCTCTAGAGGGAGTTGGAAAAGAAGGATAATTGTTGCGATAGTTAGGAGTATATCAAGAATCAGAACTGGATGAAGCATATTGACGAATTATTCAAAGTATGAATTGAGGGAGAAAAATAGAAAGTATGAGTTGTGGAAATAAGGAAACGAAGAGGGTGGATTTATTAGTGAAATATCCGACAGAGCAATCGAAACAGATTATTGTATTTAACCAAAGAAGATCCTAATTTCCTTAATTACCGAAGAACTAAATCTTATTACAAAGATTTCCTCTAAATTCCCTGAATTCTGAAAATCAACCGTGACTACGTCACCGGTTAAGACGAACTTGCATTTACTCATTTCACTCTTTTGTGATAGCTTCACTCGTACTCTTCACATAAATAAATTATTTTATCCATATTACTCACTGATGATAAAAACTATAATTTCAACTCATATTCGTCATAATAACATTCTTATGATTAACCATGACGACCACGATCAAATTTCGGGACAAAATTTCTTTAACGGGTAAGTACTGTGACGACCCGAAAATTTCCGACCAAATTTAAACTTAATCATTATATGTTTTCAACATGATAAACAAAATCTGTAACATTGAGTTTCAAAATTTTTGAACTGTTTACATGAATTCATTTAACCTTTGACAGTCCCGACGATTCATGAACAATTAGTTGTAAATAAATATGTATATATATATATATATATATACACACATATATAAGATTTCTATACATAAATAATATTATATATTGTAATTAATAAATATTAAAAATTCAATATATTATAATTAGTAAATATGATATAATTAATAAATTGTATTATATTAAATTTAATTACAAGTTTTAAATATATTTGTTATACTTATATTATTATCATTACTTCCATTATTATTATTGTTAATATTAATACTAATATTTTTATACTTCTAATATATATATATATATATATATATATATATATATATATATATATATATATATATATATATATATATATATATATAATTGATATGTATAAGTTGTCATATTATTATTATTATGATTATTATTATTATTATTATCATTAATATTATTATCATTAATAATATTAATATTATTACAACTAATACTATTATTAGTATCATTAAAAGATTATTATTATCATTATTATTAATTAAATTTATTAAAATGATCATTATCATAGTATTATTTATCATTTATTTTTACTAGTCTATTTATCAATAATATTATCGTTATTAGTAATATTATTAATAGCATTATTAATAGAAATAATACATTTGTTAATTACCAAAATCTATGAATTATATATATACAGATATATATAAATAGATATATAAAATCAGATATATATATATATATATATATATATATATATATATATATATAAATACATATACATATATAAAATACGTTTATATATATACATATATATATATATATATATATATATATATATATATATATATATATATATATATATATATATATATATATATATATATATATATAATTACATATACATCTATTTATATAAATACTGTTATATATATATATATACAGATAATTATGTATTCTGTTATATATCACAATCACTTTTAAATTATTTATTTGATGTTAAAGTCTATGAATCGTACGAATTGAATTATAGATTTGTATCTGTTCTTATTTTTCTTCCTCTCCTGTATTGATTGTACAATCTGTCGATTCAATTAAGCTACAAAACAAAATGTTAATCGAATCTTATTACTGTCTAATAACACTTACACTCTATATAACTGATACTGCAATGTATAAATGGAAATTAAAAAGAAAAACAGAAAAATAAAATAAAAAGAGTAAACTCCCCTGTTCTTATAACTTTTTATCCACACCTCTAATTCGAAACCCATTTCAAATTGTGTTAATTCAGTCTTGTTAGGATCCTTTTACTCAAACGATCTGCAAAATCTTAACTCCCAATTCTTTCTATCGAATTCCAATTTTAGAGTCAAAGTTTTCGAGTAAAAAGTCAAACGGTTGTTCAAAGATCGAATTGAAGAAATATAGGTTGTTGCAGTTGAAATTAATGATTCATAAAGTTTCTACTTAGGATTTAAAACACATTTCATTTTATAGTCATCATCTAAACGTGTCTGAATTTCAAAATCAAGTTTTGAGTTTCATGGTTTCTTGACGGGTCTGTTTCAATTCTTTTATTTTTTGTTTTTGTTTTAATTAATTCAATCAATCACTGATTGTTTCGGTTTCAACTTGGAATTAAAACAAAACTATAGTTGTTGTCTTAGATTTAAACTATCTCTGATCGATTTGAGTTTTGGAGAGGATGAAGAAAAAGGGAAAATAGAAATACGGGTTTAATAATATTGGTAGTCGACATAAATCATAAAATCAGAAATGGTGTGAAGGTTTGGGAATGTTACGGGTTAGCGAGAGGTCATGGGTTCGAGCCCGATTTGGGACAGTTTTTTTAGAACGAGCTTTTAAGGTAGTTTTCATTATCAAATTTTTATTATTATTATTATTATTATTATTATTATTATTATTATTATTATTATTATTATTATTATTATTATTATTATTATTATTATTTGAAGGTTTTTCGTATGCCCAAGAGACATATTGAATTAATGTGGCTAATATGTTATGATCCAAGTCGGGCCATACCCAATAATAAGCTTGTCGACACCTTAATCGTATTTAATCTTAATGAATGGATCATTAAATAAATACGCGACACTTAGATTTTAGAAAATCAGTTTTTCAAAATGTTATCACTTGAGATAAATTATTTGGATAATTTATATATAATTGTTTATAAGTTTAAATGATTATATTGTGTTATATTTTATAAAAGGGTTTATAAATTATAAAAGTAACATAAAAATATATACATGTTTTATATATATATCTAGTTTATATATATGTATAAATACATTGTTATATAATATATATGTAGTGCAGAATTTGTGACTCCAAGACTCACAAGCATGCCTTGTTTATGTTTACTTTTAATAACACACAAGTGCCAAGGTGCATGCTTATGTATTAACCAAGGCCTTGACTCAAGAGTGAGAGCATAACACACATAAAAGTGACTTCAAAAATTCTGGTTCTGCAGCCCCATTGCCGAACTGTTTTGGAGAAAAAGGAGGTTCCTTTGGTTGCTCTTTGATCACATTCAAGTGTTCTAAATCCTAACTAAATACAAAGGGTGTGTTGGTGATCAAAGCTTGGGGTATACTACACTTGAGGCTTCAAGTTAGAGGCTACATTCTCATCATCTCCTTCATTAGTTTCTGCACTTTTCAGAGGTGCTGCTGTTCGGTTTTTACAAAGAGAAGAAAGAGGGTTTGAAGCTAGGATTCAAGGTGCTTAAAGTCTAGCCAATACAAGGGTGTGTTGGTACTTTGTTTCATCATCTTTCTCATCATCATTCAAGCAATTTTCAGCCCTTAAACTTAGTTTAAGGAGGTATAAAATTCTATCTTTTATTGTTAATTAGTAAGCATAATATTCACAACTTGATCCAAGAAGGGATTTGGCTTTAATTGGTTTAACGATAACAAGTTTAATTTGTAATTACACGCTTCCGTTTTGATTATAATCTTAAATGGTTTTAAGAGTTTCAAACTTGTTAAATCCCAACAATGGTATCTAGAGCCGAAGTTGTTGAAATATGCTTCGAATTGTTGTTTTAAACCCACTATATTTGCAATCTATGAACATGCATGAATGTAGATTGCAAAAACAAATGGGTTTGGGTGGGTTTATGATGAATGCCGAATTCAAAAGGGTCCAAAAGTGGGTTTGGGCTCTTCCATTTGGTTAATATTTGGTTGCATGTTAATGTTCACAATCTTAGCCTTGACCTTGTGTTGCATGCATGTATGTTTGGTTGATTTGTAATGTTATTTGGCTTGTAATATTATTCATTCATATGGCATGTAATAATTCATTCATTTGGCTATGTAATTTATTTTACATTTGGTATGTAAAATAGAATAGGTTGTATTTTCATTTTCTAGATAAAAATGTATTAGGATACATATCTTGTAAAAATGAAGATACAAGATGATGAAGACTTGAAGAACACAAGGAGCATATGGATGCAAGGTTAAGTGGGAGATTTGAAATCTCCTAATTTATATTATTACCCCTTAACCCGGTGACATTTGTTTTCGGCTAAACAAATGTCCACCAAAATGGCTAGATTGTGAACATACTTGTTTTGCATGTGTGGTTGTTTGTTTGTTTATTGTATTGTATGTTTGGTTGATACAATTAATCACAAGATAACAACAAGCAAAACGACAATTTAAATGGTTAAATTAGACGTATTAATGACATGCAAAACGACAATTTAATTGGTTAAATTAAAAGCAACTAAAGACGTTAATAAATGGTTATTAAGAACAAGAAAAGGATCACATATATATAAAATGGTTTATATCAAGTAATTGGCAAATTACAAGACATGAAAATGGTTTTTCATAAGTACCATACACTAAATGCATGTTGGTGTATGGCATAAAAGTTTTCTCAAACTAGAATTAATGAAAACTTAAAATCCCTTTTACAAACAAGGTAAACAAGTTAAACGTCATCCTTTGTGGAAACACTTAGACATATTAGGAATCTCTTGATGGGATAAAGGTCACCTAACCGTCATGAGTGAACTAATATGAATAAGGTACACTTCGCATACATATGGGATAAAGGTCACCTAACCACTTGTATGTTAAGTCTACATGTTTTCACAAGTAGGACGACTTGATTTGGAAATCATGAACATAGGGTCACCGAAGCATGATGAACAAATAGGCGTTGATGGGATAATATGTCATACAAAAGGATTGCATGATCCCATAACTTAGAAGTTGCAAAAGGATTGCAATTGTCATATAATGACTACCTAGCTAAACCAAATGACGGGATAAAGGTCACCTAACCGAAATTTGGTTTACCGTTGGATTCTAAAATTTAATAAATATCAATTGGATTTAAAGGGTATTGATTATTAAATTAAAATTGATACTTAAACAACTTTGTTAAATTTTGTAGATGGCCGCCAATAACAACAACAACATACCAAACGCACCACTTAACCTAAACAACCTATCATTAAGGTCTCTCTTAGAGAAAGACAAACTCAACCATACCAACTTTATGGATTGGTTCCGCAATCTTCGGATTGTCCTCAAACAAGAGGATAAAGCGTATGTACTTGAGGACCCCATTCCCGATCAACCGGATGAGGATGTTGAGGAGGCAATGGCCTTTTACGATAAGTATTGCCGCGACTCCCTTCAAGTCTCATGCCTAATGCTTGGGACTATGATTCCCGAACTCCAAAAGGATTTCGAGCATCATAGTGCATACGACATGATAACGCAATTGAAGGAGATGTTCCTTCAACAAGCGCGTGTCGAGCGTTTCGAGACCGTTCGGGCGCTACATGCTTGTCGTATGGACGATACCCAATCGGTTTCATCTTATGTGCTTAAGATGAAAAGCCTTATTGATCATGCTAACCGTCTTAACCTAAACATATCAAATGAGTTAGCCACCGATCTTATCCTTAACTCCCTATCAAAAAGGTTTGATCAATTTGTAATTAATTACAATATGAATGGGATGGATAAAAGCATAGGTGAGCTTCACGGTATGCTTAGAACGGCGGAAACTAGCATGGGTAAAAGGGCTTTACCCGTGTTAGCAATCGATCAAGGTGGATCCAAAGGTAAGACCTCTAAGCCAAAGGTGGCTAAGAGAAAAGGACCCGCCTATCAAGGCAAAGGGAAGGGGAAGATGGTTACCCCAACCATCAACAAGGCTAAGAAGCAAAAGGTAGCTGAGAAGGCAAACCCCAAAGAAGACCCGTGTTTCGGTTGCGGTGAAATGGGTCACTGGAAGCGAAATTGCCCGGTCTATCTTAAGGAGTTGAAGGACAAGAGGGATGCAGGGCAAACCTCAGGTAACATATATATGGTATATATTGAGCTTAATATTACTTCTTCTAATACATGGGTATTAGACACAGGATGTGGAACTCATATTTGCAATTCTTTGCAGGGGTTCAAAAGAAGTGATCATATGGCGGGAACATCAAGTCTCTATATGGGCAATGGTGCAAAGGTGCATGTTAAAGCTCAAGGAGATTTTGTTTTGAAGCTTCCAAGCAGATTGGAACTTATTTTAGAAAATGTTTTGTATGCTCCGGATTTATGTAGAAACATTATTTCTATTTCTCGCTTAAAACAATGTGGTTTTTATCTTAATTTTGTTAATGATGATATCCACGTTTATTTAGATAATGTATTCTATTTTAAGGCTTCGCCTTCAAATGGAATTTATGAATTGGTTCATGATGACACATCATCTAGTTGCTCAATATACCATACTAGCACCAAGAAACTCAAAAGGGATTTGAGTGATTCCTACTTATGGCATTGTCGCCTTGGTCACATAAACAAGAACCGAATTCGTACACTTCAAATGTATGGACTTTTGAAATCAAATGAAATGGACTCATTTGATGTATGTGAATCTTGTTTACAAGGCAAAATGACTAAAGCGCCTTTCAAAGGGACCTATGAAAGGGCTAAGGACTTATTGGGATTAATACATTCGGATGTATGTGGACCCTTTAAGCCCATAGCTAGGAATGGTGAAAGATACTTCGTCACTTTCATTGATGACTTCAGTCGTTTTGGATATGTCTACTTGTTAAGACATAAGGACGAAACTTTTGAAGCATTCAAAGAATATCAAAGCGAAGTACAAAATCAACTCAATAAGACAATCAAGGTACTTCGTACCGATAGAGGAGGTGAATACCTAAGCGATGCTTTCCAAGATCATCTTAGGAGTTGTGGGATTATCTCACAACTTACTCCACCCGGAACACCCCAACTTAATGGAGTTTCCGAAAGGAGGAACCGAACTCTAATGGATATGGTTCGATCTATGATGGCTAGAAGCACGTTACCTCTATCATTTTGGGGTTATTGTCTATGCTCCGCGGCTCGTATTTTAAATATGGCCCCAACCAAGAAAGTGGAACGAACACCTCATGAGATGTGGTTTGGAAAACCTCCATCTCTATCATACTTAAAGGTATGGGGATGTGAAGCTTATCCTAAGCGTTACGTCCCTAATAAGTTGAATGCTCGATCCACGAAGTGTATCTTCATAGGATATCCCAAGGATAATATGGGATATTATTTCTATGATCCATCCGAGCAGAATGTATTTGTTGCTCGAAAGGCGGAATTCCTTGAAACTAAGTTCCTAATGGAAGGAAGTAGTGAAAGGAAGATAGATCTTGAAGAGGTTCAAGATCAAATAGATGATACACAATTGGTTGACACTAGCACTCAACATGAAAATGTTGATAGTGATCAAATGGATGATCAAAATACACAAGACATTCGTAGATCTGGTAGGATTAGCAATCCTCCTGAGAGATATGGTTTTCTCATAGATGGTTGCTATACGGTTGATTTGGATGAACCAATAAACTACCAAGATGCTTTATCAAGGATTGATAAAGATAAATGGCAGGAAGCCATGAAATCTGAGATGCAATCCATGTATGACAACCAAGTTTGGGAACTTGTTACGCAACCTCCTGGCTCTAGGCTAGTTGATTGTAAATGGCTTTTCAAAATGAAAACCGACATACATGGAAACTTGGATACATACAAAGCTAGACTTGTAGCAAAAGGTTTCACTCAAACTCAAGGGATTGATTATGATGAAACTTTCTCGCCAGTGGCAATGCTAAAGTCTATTAGGATATTATTTGCCATTGCTGCTCACTATGACTATGAAATATGGCAAATGGATGTCAAAACCGCTTTCCTAAATGGATATCTTGAGGAAGATGTTTATATGGTACAGCCCGAAGGTTTTGTTGATCCGAAAAATCCTAAAAAGGTATGCAAGTTAAAGAAATAAATCTACGGATTGAAACAAGCATCTAGAATGTGGAATCATCGTTTTAATGAAGAGGCAAAGAAATTTGGCTTCATTAAAAATGGTGATGAAGCTTGTGTATACAAGAAGGCTAGTGGGAGCTCTATAATGTTCCTTGTGCTATATGTGGATGATATATTATTGTTTGGGAATAATATAACCACAATGCAAGAGGTCAAAACTTGGCTAAAAGGTTGCTTCTCCATTAAGGATCTTGGAGAAGCAAAATACATATTGGGGATTGGGATCTATAGGAATAGATCCAAGAGATTGATAGGTTTAAGTCAAAGTACATACATTGACAAAATCTTGAAAAGGTTCAAGATGGAAAACTCTAAGAAAGGTTTGGTACCTATTCAAAGAGGAACCGTTCTCAGTTCATCTCAGTGTCCTACCACGAAAGATGAACAAGAGAGAATGAAGAAAGTCCCATACGCATCTGCTATTGGGTCTATCATGTATGCAATGATATGTACTAGACCGGATGTGTCATGCGCTCTAAGCTTGACAAGTAGATACCAGAATAACCCAGGAAACAGTCATTGGATTGCTGTTAAAAGTATATTGAAATACCTTAGGAGGACTAAGGATATGTTTCTAATATATGGGTCTGGTGAGGAGGAACTCGCTGTAAAAGGTTACGTGGACGCGAGTTTCCAAACTGATCGAGATGACTCTCGATCACAATCCGGCTATGTCTTCACATTAAATGGAGGTGCGGTCTCTTGGAAGAGTTCAAAACAGGATGTTGTTGCTCTATCCACTACAGAGTCGGAGTACATCGCCGCATCATTGGCAGCTCAGGAAGCTGCATGGATGAAGAAATTCATCGACGACTTAGGAGTAGTCCCTTCCATTCAGGACCCTCTTGAGATCTTTTGTGACAACGAGGGTGCGATTGCTCAAATCAAGGAACCTCGTGCTCATCAAAAGACCCGTCACATTGAGCGGAGATTCAACTACATAAGGGATGAAGTTGAAAAGGGGAAGATATGTATTCGCAAAGTTCACACAGATCTTAATATGGCGGATCCTCTCACGAAGCTCTTACATGGACCAAAACATGCAGGACATGTTTGTGCATTAGGGCTTCGATATTCTAGTGATTGGTCATGATCTATTTTAAGTATTGTAACGGAACGAAATTGTTCAAACTCATTAATATAATTATGGTATTAATTTATTTTGAGTTATGTTCCTATTTTGCATATTTTATCCATGAATAAGTAATTATTCTAAATTCCGTAGTCGATCACATTTGTGGGAGAAAATGTGAGGTTTAGACTATTGTGAACTTGGATTGGTATACATTCATGGGATGAATGTGGGGCAAGGTTGCAACCAAGGTTCATAGATATTTGTTGGATACAAATATTGGAAGACCCGCTCTCAAGATTTACTAAATGGAGCCTTTGTGGTTGATCACATGTAATCTTGAGTAAAGGCGAATATCATTGTATCCTCTGACCTGAGATACGTATTGGGTTCGGATATTTACCAGGTATTGTGCCTTGATTCTTTCCTTCGCTATTCTGAAATATGGTAGTTCATAAGGAAGAGCTCAGGTATAATGCATGGTATGTATTTAGGACATATGTAGTCAAGATGGAATTTGTCCCTCTTATTCGTTGAGAGTCAGATGTTTAAGGCCTGATAAAGTTAAATCTATAAGAGAGTGATCACTCTGTGTCTCTTGGATTTAACATGACATCTAGGACGAAAGGATACTATGAAAGATTTACCTATTCATATTCGAGATGGGAACTTGAAAGGGATGATGTTATTGAATGGCACAAAGTCATAACATATTGGGGGTGATGGACGGTCGTTAGGTGGTATCCATCACTTGCATTAATTCATATGTTTCTCGTGCAAGTGGGAGATTGAAGGTTTTTCGTATGCCCAAGAGACATATTGAATTAATGTGGCTAATATGTTATGATCCAAGTCGGGTCATACCCAATAACAAGCTTGCCGACACCTTAATCGTATTTAATCTTAATGAATGGATCATTAAATAAATACGCGACACTTGGATTTTAGAAAATCAGTTTTTCAAAATTTTATCACTTGAGATAAATTATTTGGATAATTTATATATAATTGTTTATAAGTTTAAATGATTATATTGTGTTATATTTTATAAAAGGGTTTATAAAATATAAAAGTAACATAAAAATATATACATGTTTTATATATATATCTAGTTTATATATATATATGTATAAATACATTGTTATATAATATATATGTAGTGCAGAATTTGTGACTCCAAGACTCACAAGCATGCCTTGTTTATGTTTACTTTTAATAACACACAAGTGCCAAGGTGCATGCTTATGTATTAACCAAGGCCTTGACTCAAGAGTGAGAGCATAACACACATAAAAGTGACTTCAAAAATTCTGGTTCTGCAGCCCCATTGCCGAACTGTTTTGGAGAAAAAGGAGGTTCCTTTGCTTGCTCTTTGATCACATTCAAGTGTTCTAAATCCTAACTAAATACAAAGGGTGTGTTGGTGATCAAAGCTTGGGGTATACTACACTTGAGGCTTCAAGTTAGAGGCTACATTCTCATCATCTCCTTCATTAGTTTCTGCACTTTTCAGAGGTGCTGTTGTTCGGTTTTTACAAAGAGAAGAAAGAGGGTTTGAAGCTAGGATTCAAGGGGCTTAAAGTCTAGCCAATACAAGGGTGTGTTGGTACTTTGTTTCATCATCTTTCTCATCATCATTCAAGCAATTTTCAGCCCTTAAACTTAGTTTAAGGAGGTATAAAATTCTATCTTTTCTTGTTAATTAGTAAGCATAATATTCACAACTTGATCCAAGAAGGGATTTGGCTTTAATTGGTTTAAAGATAACAAGTTTAATTTGTAATTACACGCTTCCGTTTTGATTATAATCTTAAATGGTTTTAAGAGTTTCAAACTTGTTAAATCCCAACATTATTATTATTATTATTATTATTATTATTATTATTATTATTATTATTATTATTATTATTATTATTATTATTATTACTATGATTATAATTATTATTCTTATTATCAAGATTGTTATTATTATTATTATTATTATTATTATTATTATTATTATTATTATTATTATTATTATTATTATTATTATTATTATTATTATTATTATTATTATTATTATTATTATTAACATTATCATTACTATTATGAGTATCATTATTATTGAACTATTACTAAAATTATTATCATTAGTATTAAAAATGGTTATTTTTATAGTTATTATTAATGTCAGTATTATTATTGTTATCATTATTACTAAAAGTCTTATTATTTTAAATCTATCACTTTTATTAAAATTAGTATTATCATTATAATTATTAATATTACTAAGTATCATTATTATTAATATTAGTATTAGAATTATCGTCTAAACACCATTATTAGTATTATTATTAATACGACTATTAAAATTACTATTAAAACTATAATTATTATTATTATTACTATTATTTTTAAAAATATTATTTTTATCATTTTACCTTATCATTATTGTTAAAATTATCAACTTTATTAAAATTATTAATATTACTATCATTGTTATTATTATTATTATTATTATTATTATTATTATTATTATCATTTAGATTATTATTAGTATTACTAAAATTATCATGATATTAAAACTATCTTTTTATTAAAAATTATTATTATTATCATTATTATTTTTATGACAAATGAATATCATACATGTGAGAATATATTTATATTACATATAAGTACGTATTAATCATATTAACAAATTTTATATAAATAATCATATATAATAAATTAGGTGTTCTTAATATAATATTAATCAGATAAATATATATATAATATATAATATATAAATTAAAGATATAATATATATATATATTTGTTCGATTACAATTATGTGTGTTAATATATGTACAAATGATATAGGTTCGTGAATCTGAGGCCAACCCTGCATTGTTCAGTATCGTCGTATGAATATTTTTACTACAAAATATTGTATCGTGAGTTTCATATGATCCCTTTTACTCTTTACATTTTTGGGCTGAGAATACATGCGCTGTTTTTAAAACTGTTTTACAACTGTTTTATTAAATGCCTTTGAAATCTATATTTTTGGACTGAGAATACATGAGATGCTTTTATAAATGTTTGACGAGATAGACACAAGCAAAAAATTCCTTGAATGAATTATTATACAGACAGAAGTTCTGTTGATTATTATTGAATTCGTTGGACGTTATAATTGCCACTAATTGATGTGAATATTTCTCCTTGATTATTATAGCTTAGTAACCTAAGAATTAGAAAACTGGTATGGCCCCTAATTCACGCGAATCCTAAAGGTAGCTACCGGGTTTAACACCCCCACCCAGAATTTTCACTATACGGAAGAGCTAGTGGGCGTGGTGTTTAGTACTTCGAGGTTTATATATTATTACAGACTGAAAGTTCTGTTTATTTTGGGGATATTATGATGCGCATTAAATGTTAAGGTCAGTTACCAAGCAAAGAAAGCAAAGCAAAGTAAATGTTATATATCTAGAGAATGATTTTTATACACAGGTTATGTGTATGATATTTTGTACACGAGATATGTGTACGTTTATAAAGAATTGTTGAAAAATGGTTTTGTACACGAGATATGTAACTGTATTTAAAAGAAATCGCATGTACATTATAGGTAGGTATAGGATTCGGGCCCATTTGTACCATGCAATATTTAAATCTTGTGGTCTATCAAAATTACTGGATTTTATTATTTTATGATAAACTTATGAACTCACCAACCTTTTGGTTGACACTTTTAAGCATGTTTATTCTCAGGTATTAAAGAAATCTTCCGCTGTGCATTTGCTCATTTTAAAGATATTACTTGGAGTCATTCATGGCAAATTTCAAAAGACGTTGAATTCGAGTCGTTGAGTGTAACAAGATTATTATTAAGTTATTTATAGTTTGGATATATTAAGAAATGGTATGCATGCCGTCAACTTTCAATGTAATGAAAGTTTCTCTTTTAAAAATGAATGCAATGTTTGTAAAATGTATCATATAGAGGTCAAGTACCTCGCAATGGAACCGAATGTTGATGACTTCGTCTAGGTGGATTAGGACGTGGCATTAAATATATAATGATATATAAATTATATTTTCGACTTTAAAAACTTTTATATCATTCTTATAATCTATAAAAATATTTTTACAGTTTTTAAAGGTTTACAACAATTTATATAGATTTTTCATTATATATATACTAGTCGATTCAATAATAAATACATAATAATTATTTAACTGATCAAATAAATTTATAAAAATTATGTTTTCATCAAATCTATTATATTACGAATTTTCATCAGTTAATGATAATAAAAATCGATTTTTAACTATTTATTTTTTATTTATCCTCATTTTGGTTAATAAATAATAATAATAATAACTAATAAATTGTAATATAATTATATAAAATAAGTTTTGATCAGAAAAATACTTATAAACATGTTATTAAACTGATATAAAACTTTGATAAATTAATTCTCAATAATTTTAATTATTAACTAATAATTAAACCGTATAGATATAATATTGTTAAATTTTAGTTTTTAATTGTTAATAAATATAAATTAGATTTTAAAAATTATAAAAATAATTTTTTTATCATATTTATTACATAATACTAATTGTAAAGCATTAATATTAATTTTTAGGTTTAATTTTCAATTTTTATAAAAATAAAATAGTATATCGACTAAAATATCTAAAATAAAATAAGATGAAATAAATAAAAAGAAAATTATGAAAAATACCTTAATAATATTTGAGAGTTTTTGAGAGGATTTCCATATTTTCTTTGCAAAGAAAAAGTGAGGGATGGGGTTTTATTTATAGTGTGTGAGTTACTTGGAGAATAAGTTGTTTAATTAAATAAAATAAAATATAAAAATATTATTACTATATATAAAAAGTGTAGGCCGAATTTTTAATGAAAATTAAATAAAAAATTAATTTTTATACTTTCCATATTTATTCTTAAGAATATTATAGATTTATTTTGTATTTATCTTCATTATTATTATTATCGACAAAATATAAATAAATAAAAAATTAGTTTCCAAATTAAATACAATCTTATCTTTTTAAAGAAGGTTCTAGATATTTATTTAAATTATCTTTTATTTATTATATATATATATATATCCAATTTTTTTATTTTTAATAATAATATTTCAGTTTTTAATATAATTAATTATCGTTCATTAATTGTGATAAGATAACAACCCTAAAGTTAATACACCGAACAAATAAGAGAACCCTAAGGGTAATTTAGTCTTTTCAAGAATGAAAAAATGAGGGTTGTCACAATAGACATGCGAGAACTTACCGAAAACAGATCTTAGACATAGTTTCAAACATTATATTAGGTAGTTTCATCTCTGACCTTATAACATTCATTAGGTCTCGAGCCCAGATTACCGTAAACTATCTAATCCGCACTTCCGAGTCTTGCACCGCATTACATCAATAGTGAGTTTCATAGCCCCTTTTTCATTGTTTTCATTTTTGGGGTGAGAATACATGCCCAATATTTTTAATACATGCTTTATGTATTACTATTACAAGTGTACTACTTTGTTATGTTTTATGATTTTATAAAATTCGTTATAAGTAAAGATTATAGTCTCATTTTTAACCATTATGTTGTATATAATTTTTGGGATGATAAATTGTTTGTTTAAAAAATTCGTTATAAGTAAAGATTATAGTTTCATTTTTAACCATTTTGTTGTATATAATTTTTGGGATGATAAATTGTTTGTTTAATGATTTTCATTATGGACTCGAGTACATTTGAACATATTCTATGTTAGAGTAACAATAGGTCAATTTAGAAAGCCCGTTTCTGATACCGTTAATTGCCGGTTTGGTGAACGCGAATAATATGAATAGATCTATTTGAGAGTGACTCCTCACATCAGGATAGGCCTTCTAGGCTATCAGATGTATAACCTTCGATTATTGCACTTAGACCTTAAGTGATGCATATTTTTGGGTACTTTACATCGTTAAGGTTCGATATCGGAAGCTCATAAACTAGAATAAATTCTTTGAAATCTTGAGGTTCACAAAACTATTTGGAGACTGTTTATGAATTTATAAACTTGTGATTTGTGTTACGATCAAACTATTTATACTTGAAATGTTACGAACTACAAACCTGTTTTCGTACTCGAAAACTTGAGACTATATTATTTCTAAACTATTTAAGAACTTGAAATCTTACGATCCATATTACAAAATTAGCTATCTATAACTTGGTATCTTGTCATACGTTTTACTATCAAACTATTTATGGATTCGAAAATAGAAGGTTTGTGTTTTCATTTTAAATTGTCTCAAAACATTTTGAAATATGAAACTCTTGTAAAATTTTCATATCAAACAAAAACCTATGAACTCACTAACCTTTGTGTCGACTCTTTAGCATGTTTATTCTCAGGTACTGTTTACTTTTGTTATAAACTTTGCTATCATATAGAGGTCAAGCCAAGCACTGAGACCAGAGTTAACATCCGTGTCAATGGCAATTTTGGCCGGGTCGTTACACAAAATTCCGGAACAACAGTTTATGAGCTTAGGACAAGCCAACATAGGATCACAATTCACTAATACCCCTTGGTACGCTGACTTAGCCAACTACCTAGTTGCCGGAGTAGTGCAAAAAGGAATGAGCACATTCTGAAGAAGGAAGTTCTTCAGGGATGCTAAGTTTAACTACTGGGAAAATTCGTACCTGTTCAGAATTTTCCCTAATCAGATAATCAGGAGATGCGTAGATGAGAAGCAAGCAACATGGATTCTTCACCAATGTCATCATGGACCAACTGGAGGTTATCATGGAGCAAACTTAACCGCAAGAAAAGTCTACGATTCAGGATTTTATTGGCCTACTATATTCTGAGATGAGCAAGAACTTGTAAATCATTGCGACGCCTGCCAAAGACAGGAGATTATCTCTGTGAAGAATGAGATGCCTCGGACTAATATCCAAGCTTGCAAAATCTTCAATATATGTGGATTAGACTTTATGGGGATGTTCCCCAAGTCTTATGGAAAATAATATGTCCTTGTAGCAGTAGATTACGTCTCCAGATGGGTTGAAGCACAAACATTTCCAACCAATGATGCCAAGGTCGTCACCAATTTCCTGAGAAGACACTTCTGCCAATTCGGAGCTCCCCATGCTATAATAAGTGATAGAGGCTCACACTTATGTAATACTCAATTCATGAAGGTGATGCAACAATACGGAGTTAGCCACAAGATGTCCACTGCCTATCATACGCAAACCAACGGGCAGGCAGAAGTCACTAACAGAGTACTCAAAAGAATTCTAGAACTAACAGTCGACCATCATGGGAACAAATGGGCCGAGAAACTAGATGATGCTCTGTGGGCATTCCGAACTGCTTACAAGAATCCTCTAGGAACTACACCCTACCACATGATCTATGGAAAAGCATGTCACCTTCCGCTAGAAATCGAATACAAAGCTCTCCGGGCACTGAAAACTTGTAACCTTGATCCCTCAGTAACCACTAGGCATCGAAAGATGCAGATGAATGAACTCGCTGAATTAAGAGACCAAGCATACAAGACGTCATATATCTATAAGGAACGGACGAAGATGACACACGATGCAAAACTGATACCAACAAAGTTCGCTCCTGGAGATAAAGTTCTACTCTTCAATTATTGATTCAAGAAATTCGCTGGTCAATTCAGATCACGATGGAGCGCTATACTTGCTCTTAGTGCTTACTAGTTTGTTGAAATGTATCCAGGAAAAATGCCAAGTTCAGGAGCTTCCTACAACATACCCATCCGCAGGAGAAGGACTCCAAGGGTTTATCTTTCAGAGAGCAGTACAGACCAGCACAGGCCTACGACAGAGCAACTAGGCCCGAGACGTTTGATTTTAGAGAGTGTTGATGAGGATATCAGTGCGGCACCGCCAGCTCCTTCAGTACGACGCTTCAGGCATTTAGCCTCTAGACCCGCTGAGCATCCAGAGGCATTAGAGTCGCATGAGTCACAAGTTGTGAGTCACCAAGGAGCCACCATGAGTTACCCGATTGTCACATAGGCATTACTTAGAGATCACCAGAGACTCTACAGAGGTATCAGAGCATATCTTCAGTGTGAAGGAATGCCCCGAAGTATGCTAGGCCCTTCCTCATTCAGATTAGCTGTCGTGCTCCACCTACACGTCAAGCAACTCCTAGACGCTCTACTCAGTCCGTAGCCTCAGCAGTCGCCCCCGTTCGTGCTACTCATATTACACCGCCTGTTTCACCTGATCCACATGCTCCAGTTATTGATACAGTTCCTATTCATGAGTTACCTAAGGGCTGCCATCTAGTCATAGTCCCTATTTCAGTAGAGCTGCCTATGGCCCAGGTCTTTGAGATCACTAGAAGCATCCATGATGAGGAGCCATTCCCGAGTCTTTCACACCTGGAGATACCATCAGACCTATGAATCTGTCCTCAAACCTCTTTCAATTATTACGCACTAAAATCTCTAAGTGTGGGGTTGTTCCCGTAACAAACTCAGAGATTCTAGAAAATATTGTCCTTAACTTATCGGAGTATTAAAATATTTATTATAGGAAACATTAGGGACAATGTTCTTCTAAGTGTGGGGTATTGGGTAAAGGTTTAAGAACAAGTAACCGTAAAACGCCAAATTTTTGAAAAATTCTTTTATTTAAAAAAGTAATTAGCAAAGAATATTAGGGAAATTCATAAAATTCCTACCAGGTTTTACCTAAAAGATTTCATAAAATTGCCAAAAATCAGTTTTCTAAACATTCACTAGAATGGAACGACTAAGCTAAAACTCATGATTTGTCTCAAATGATTTTCTTTCGAATAAATGTGTAAAAAGCTACGCATGACCAAGAACGACCACTATTCCCAAAAAAATGAGGAATTCTTGGACCCAATGTGACGACCTGGGAATTTCCGATCAAATTTAAACTTAATCTTTATATAACCTCGACAAGATAAGCAAAATCTGTAATACTGAGTTACAAAATTTTGAAACTGTTTACATGAATTCATTTGACCTTTGACTATGCTCGATGATTCACGAACAATTGTGTGTAAATAAATATGTAGATATATAGCAAAATAAATATAAATATGAATATAAATATAAGAGTATATATAAAATGGGAGTAATCAAATACACAATGATCAATTAGAATTAAAAAGGTAAAATAATAAAATAGTTAAGCTATCATTAAAATAGATATATGAAATATATTAATAATTATTAATTATTAGTATTTCTCTTAGCAATAATATTATTATTACTCTTATTACTAGTATTTATTAGTAATTACATTATTAATTATTAGTATTTCTCTTAGCAATAATATCTGTAATATTATTGTGTATATAAATAAATTAGAGAATCTGAATTATATCATTCAGTTACACATCACGATCCTTTGTTTATTTTTTATTCGATCCTGTCTCACTTTATCTATCTGTCGATCTCAAAATTCAATTATAGGACAAAATTGATTGGAAATTAAAATGAGTAGGTAATTTCTTTCTCTCATTCTGTTTCACATCACATTCACGACCTAACACCAACTACACAATACTACTTTACAATTATTAGTATGATCCTATTTTCCTTTTCTTCTTTTGAGGAGCATCAAAAACCATCTATGTAAACAACCACAACAAACCCATTTCTTTATTGTTCGGTTGAACCCACTCGAGAAAACACCCAAACTAATCGATGTCTTTGGTTTAATACTACGGACTGTAGTATTGTTTTCGGTTGCATTTAAACAATCAAGAAAATCACCACCTTTAACCTTCGAATGCAACAACATCGGTCATCATCAAGGATGCGGTATGAATTGGTTTTCTCTCCAGGTTGAGAACACCACCCACACCCATTTATAAACCAAAGTTGCTGCAAATATTTCGCTATTTATTTGGTGCCGACAAGTGAGTACTAAGATACATCACCTACATACTTTTAAATGTTCGAATAATAATTATATTTTTGCCACACATCTCGATTGCGGTTGAGAATACCAAACCCAACGAAAATTATTTAAAACAAAGTAGTGGAATCATTTTAACATTTCTCTTTGTCTTCTTTGTGACCGATACTCAAAAAGCATACCACCACACTTATATTTAAATAAATCGATGTAATTCACTAGTGCATAAAGATACCAAAATGATTAAAGAGAAGTGGTTTTGGTGGAAATCTAGTGGGACAAACTTTAGGTCCAAGATCGACCATGAGGTATCAATGATGCTATTAACTAAAATATAAAGTTGATAATAATTCTGTTCAATATAAACCGAATGAAAACCCTTGATGATACATGTTGAGCTTGTGGAAAGATAATGAATTGGTGATACTCGATCAAAGCAATAAGGGGACAAGAAGAGAAGACAAGAAAGTGGGTTACATGTGCACTCTCTCCTTTGTTCTATCCTTTCGTTTCCCAGCCGACCAAGTGGAGATTGAGGATTAGTTATTTCTTTTTTTTTTTTTGGTTGAGTGCAACACCAGACGTCCAATTGCTACCTGCTTCAAATATTAAATTATGACCAAGTTGATTTCTTTTCACGTGCTACCAAGTCCTTATTGTGCAAACATCTGTAAAATTAATACCGAGTATTATTTTGAATCAAAGCCGTAGCCAGGCCTTCAATTTCCTATGTTTGTGCCGAGCTTGTATTTGTATTGGGCTGCCATGTTTGGGCCAGGTACATGTGATGATGATATACATTAACTAACCATGATTATGATTAGAAGATGACTAAGATGTTAATTATAATTAAGACTAGGATTATGATTATGATTATGGAACTGTGAATTTAAGAAAACGAATTAAGTTAGACGATGTAGGGTGACTAAGTTAGGATTATGATAACGATGATGATACTAAGGATTATGATTATGATAAATGATGAGATACGAAGATGAGACGATTTGGAATAATGATGGATGAAACGGAAGTCCCCATGTTTAATTCTTATACGCAGCTCAAAATTTACGAATCAACACTGGATCTTAACTTCGATTCTTGGACTGCTCCCTTGTATATAAACGGGCTTATAATTAATTAAATTGTTGGGTCAAGTGTTCAGTTATGTTTGGGCCGGGATCCAGATTATGTTTTCTTGTTGGGCCGAAAACAATGGTATACATATATCTAGATTCAGAGGATTTAAAACAGAAAAAGAGATATAGAGGGACGGTGAGGAGAGTGTTAGGGTTAGGAAGGTTGCGGGTTCGAGTCCGAGCCGGGGCGTATATCTTTTTAAAGATTTCTACATTAAGGTAGCCATTTTATTATTTTTATTATTATTATTATTATTATTATTATTATTATTATTATTATTATTATTATTATTATTATTATTATTATTATTATTATTATCAATTAGGTTATTATTAGTTCATTTGGGTTAATATCATTATCATTAATATTAAAAATTATTACCTAGTTATTATCATTATTTTTATTACTAGTATTATCATTATTATTATTTTTACAACAAATAAATATTATGTATATAAAATTATACTTATAATAATATTACATATTATAAACATATTTTTTTTATATAAATATTCATATATATAACAAATGACGTATTTTTAATATAATATTATCATATATAAATATTAATATAACTATATAAACATTAGACATTTTTAAAGATACATACAAATTAAATATATATAATATATAATTTAAGATATAATAAATTTGTTCGATTACAAGTATATGTGTTGATATATATATAAATGATATAGCTTCGTGAATCCGAGGCCAACCCTACATTTGTTAAATGACGTCATATGTATTTTTACTACAAAATACAGTATGGTGAGTTTCATTTGCTCCCTTTTACTCTTTACATTTTTTGGACTGAGAATACATGCGCTGTTTTTACAACTGCTTTATTAATTGCTTTTGAAATATATTTTAAACTGCGAATATATGAAATGCTTTTATAAATGTTTGACGAGATAGACACAAGTAAAACATTCCTCGAATGAATTATTATGCATACATAAGTTCTGCGGATTATTATTGAATTATGTGGATATGATAATTGCCACCATTGAATTATGTGGACATGATAATTGCCACCATTGAATTATGTGGACATGATAATTGCCACCAGTTGATGTGAATGTTATATATCGAGAGAATGATTTTATACACAGGTTATGTGTATGTTATTTTTGTGTACAAGATATGTGTACGGTTACTATGATTTATGAAAATGGTTTCGTACACGAGAAAGATGTACTGTATTTAAAAGATATAGCATGTACATTACAGGTGGGTATAGGATTCGGGCCCATTTGTACCATGCAGGATTTAAATCTTGTGGTCTATCAAAATGATGAATTTTATTGTTTTATGATAAAATTATGAACTCACCAACCTTTTGGTTGACACTTGAAAGCATGTTTATTCTCAGGTATGAAAGAAACCCTCCACTGTGCATTTGCTCATTTTAAGGACATTACTTGGAGTCGATCATCGCTCTGGGATCAAATGTTGATGACTTTGTCCAGATGGATTAGGACGGGTCGTTTCAGTTGGTATCAGAGCGGTGGTCTTAGCGAACCAGGTCTTGCATTAGTGTGTCTAACTGATAGTCGTTAGGATGCATTAGTGAGTCTGGACTTTGACTGTGTCTGCATGTCAAAAGTTTTACTTATCATTTTGTGTCGAAAATTACTTGTTTATCATTCTTAGGGAATCACTTGCTTATCACTCTTAGTCTAGACACATTTTACTGCATTGATTGCATGAATAGTATATAGACAAAATTCATATCTTAGCATATCTGCTACTTCATATCTTAGCGTATCTGTTACTGTAACTTTTCCTGAAAAATTCCATAGATTCCTCCGTAACTTATGGGATTTTAGTATTATATATGCATATGTAAATTATGTATTACATCATAGTAGTCTACATCCTATAATCTATTTCTTATCAAAAATCCTTCATCTGATTGTACGAGATGAATCCCTCAACCAGTTCGAGTCCCACAGATTTCGATAGTTATTCCGATAGTTATTCCGACAGCTATTCTGACATGGAGTTTCACCTATCAGCGTCACCGGAATGAATCAACCAATCAGTCATCCCCAATTCATTTGATGAGTTCGTAGTCGACTTAAACAATGGAGACACGAAGAAGGCGATCCTTTCCACCAACCAAATTGCCCTCTTGGCGAAGAACCTGAAGCACTTACCGGCGAATCTATCCTAAACACCATTTTCAGCCTCATTTCCAGAGTAGTTCGACATGATTATATTCTATCCACAATTCTAAACCTTATTCATTCGCTCGTTTCTATCGACAATCATCCCGGAGTAATAAGTCAATGAGCTTCGCACCCGAGTTGTAGCCTTGGAAAAATATGGTGCAAAATGTACCAGCTTTAGCAACATCACCGGCACCAACAATACCATCAGTAACAATACCAGTACCACCAACAACCCAAGTTCAACATCTCACACCCCAACATCTCATTCTGTGCCTCGAGTATAATCATCGTTCTATGTATCGTTCTACATCAATTATCTTCGTTCTTCATGGCAATTAAGTAATCTCTAATGTTTTAGAGATTATGTATTCTAGTTCTAACGATAAATCAAATGAGATTAATATCATATTAACTCATTAAATTCATGATTACATCTGAAGAAAATATATATGTATATATGTTTTCATAAAGATTGTAATTAAAAATTCTTTTGTACAAACTGTTAATGGTGAAAATATTTTAACGGGTAGGTAATACCCGAGGAATATTTAGATTTCACATTAATAAGTTACACGGTACCTTCTTCCAATCTGATTCAACAGTCATTTACTATCCTACTTACAACCACAGCTATACGAATCTGTTCACCACAAAATAACCATTTTCATTCAATTTTATATTTGGATTTTGACCTATTAGAATCCAACAAGTGGCATAATGAAGAAAACATTGGACAAAATAAAATTTGTTAGAAACAAACAAATTAACTATAAAAAAAAAAATTTGTTAAGAATCCACGCTAACAAAATCCTAACTAACTGTTCCTAGCTAAATGTTAATTCCGTATTACAATTTATTTATCGCAATTTATATTCTCGTAATTTTATTTATCGTCATTTAATTTCTGTTATTTATTTTACGCACTTTAAATATCGGGACACGTATACAAGGTTTTGACATATCATATCGACGCATCTATATATATTATTTGGAATCACCATAGACACTCTATATGCAGTAATGATCGAGTTCTCTATACAGGGTTGAGGTTGATTCTATAATAATATATATACTTTGAGTTGTGATCGAGTCTGAGGCATGTACACGGGTCATGATACGTATTAATTAATTCGAATATTATATATTAAATTATATATAAATTATTGGACTGTCAACTGTGGACTATCGACTGTGGACTAATAACATTGGACAATTAAAATGAATTAAAATATTGACTATAACTTATGAAACTAAACAATTTTTCAAGTTTGCCACTTGATTTTATCTCAAACCTCATTTGTATCTTGACGATTCTAATCTGCGTTCAAACCTTTCATAATTCTTGAAAACACCTCAATCGAGAGGAGGAACCAACCGTACTTCATCTACGGAAGGAAAGATTAATGCATATAGTTATGCACTTGAGAACACTCAGAGCCTGAGTAAACATTTAACACGTATCTGTGCTAGATCCTTTGGCATTGATATTACCGAAAATAGCATTGCAATTCCTTTTCAAAATAGCCAGTTTTGTCACAGCTTCAGCAAGTCAACTTCGACTTTTCATCCGGATTGGTCTTATTATAACCTTAATATATAAGTTTGCCTTTCGTCATAGTTACCGGGAAACCGTTTATATTCCACCATATTACCAACAGATATACCAACAACCTCATTGCTCTTTGGTTTAAATCTCTCTGACAAATCACTATAATTATTTATTGAAGTCTCATCATATACTCATCCGCATTTTGTAACGAGAACTGCCCTACCAATTACCAGGAATCAGCAATCAGTACTTTGAAAACTCACAGAATATCTATATCAACAGTTATATGTATAACATTTATCTCTTAGAATTATTATCTTCCATTCCAAAATTCTGAAAATCACCTAGTCTACTAATCAATACTCGGAATGTTGTAAAAGTGAATGAAGCAGTAAACGCCCTTAACCGCTAAAAGTTTAATGACAAGGAATAGTATGTTGGAAAAGCTCAGAAAAGTTGGAACTGGAAAACGGATTGAGCTAACCATGAAGGAGACCAAGGACAAATACAAGGACCATACCATATATTCAAAGAACCCAAGTAATTCTGGATCCGATGAAACCTTCAACGAATATCTTACTCCATACCCATGTTAAAATCTTTCGAAAAATCTTTCTTCATCAACCGCCGAACTTAGAAATTCCAAAATATCATCATAAATATCTTCGATATTTCTGAAGATATTTTCATAACTCTTCTTATCTGAAATTAGTTATCTTCGTGCTATCTATTTTACATCATAAAGAAAACTACTTTAGTTTCTAAATTTCTTTAAAATTCGAGTTTGAATTATGAATGATTTTTAATTAGTGTTGGAGATTGATGCATGAGTTAGTATAATATAATGAAACTTGATCAACGTGATTATATTACAGTAAGTCATGCTGAGTTTCTAATGGAACGTGATGATTCACATATCATAACGTCATCATGTGCTATGTTACATAACTCTTTCATTCAAATTAACTTCTGAACATATCAAGAAAATATATTCTTGATAGTTCTATTCTCAGTGATTCTGGTAATTTGACAAATCAAATCGTGCTATTACGTTCTTTGTTGCTTAAAACATTAACTTCATTTGGAACTCCATACTTACGAATTTTGGACCATTACTTGTGAAAAGGAAACAAAAGCATGAAGCTCCGAATCAGAAAGGGGGTATAAATCGCAGCAAATAAGAGAGAACTTTATCGGTGAATGGCAATGATTATAAAAGACGGGAGCAGGGACTCCAAAATATAAGGGGAGATATAAAGCCCAATAACAATACGGAAATTACAGACCGTGTATATCAATGTTTATCATAACATAAAGACATGCTGTAGTGACCCGAACTTTTCCATGTTTATATATATTAATTGAGATTGATATTTACATGATTAAATGTTTCCAACATGTTAAGCAATCAAACTTTTTAAGACTTGATTAATTGAAATATGTTTCATATAGACAATTGACCACCCAAGTTGATCGGTGATTCACGAACGTTAAAACTTGTAAAAACTATATGATGACATATATATGGATATATATATATAGTTAACATGATACTATGATAAGAAAACATATCATAAAGTATATTAACAATGAACTACATATGTAAAAACAAGACTACTAACTTAATGATTTTTAAACGAGACATATATGTAACGATTATCGTTGTAAAGACATTTAATGTATATATATCATATTAAGAGATATTCATACATGATAATATCATGATAATATAATAATTTAAAATCTCATTTGATATTATAAACATTGGGTTAACAACATTTAACAAGATCGTTAACCTAAAGGTTTCAAAACAACACTTACATGTAACGACTAACGATGACTTAACGACTCAGTTAAAATGTATATACATGTAGTGTTTTAATATGTATTTATACACTTTTGAAAGACTTCAATACACTTATCAAAATACTTCTACTTAACAAAAATGCTTACAATTACATCCTCGTTCAGTTTCATCAACAATTCTACTCGTATGCACCCGTATTCGTACTCGTACAATACACAGCTTTTAGATGTATGTACTATTGGTATATACACTCCAATGATCAGCTCTTAGCAGCCCATGTGAGTCACCTAACACATGTGGGAACCATCATTTGGCAACTAGCATGAAATATCTCATAAAATTACAAAAATATGAGTAATCATTCATGACTTATTTACATGAAAACAAAATTACATATCCTTTATATCTAATCCATACACCAACGACCAAAAACACCTACAAACACTTTCATTCTTCAATTTTCTTCATCTAATTGATCTCTCTCAAGTTCTATCTTCAAGTTCTAAGTGTTCTTCATAAATTCCAAAAGTTCTAGTTTCATAAAATCAAGAATACTTTCAAGTTTGCTAGCTCACTTCCAATCTTGTAAGGTGATCATCCAACCTCAAGAAATCTTTGTTTCTTACAGTAGGTTATCATTCTAATACAAGGTAATAATCATATTCAAACTTTGGTTCAATTTCTATAACTATAACAATCTTATTTCAAGTGATGATCTTACTTGAACTTGTTTTCGTGTCATGATTCTGCTTCAAGAACTTCGAGCCATCCAAGGATTCATTGAAGCTAGATCCATTTTTCTCTTTTCCAGTAGGTTTATCCAAGGAAATTAAGGTAGTAATGATGTTCATAACATCATTCGATTCATACATATAAAGCTATCTTATTCGAAGGTTTAAACTTGTAATCACTAGAACATAGTTTAGTTAATTCTAAACTTGTTCGCAAACAAAAGTTAATCCTTCTAACTTGACTTTTAAAATCAACTAAACACATGTTCTATATCTATATGATATGCTAACTTAATGATTTAAAACCTGGAAACACGAAAAACACCGTAAAACCGGATTTACGCCGTCGTAGTATCACCGCGGGCTGTTTTGGGTTAGTTAATTAAAAACTATGATAAACTTTGATTTAAAAGTTGTTATTCTGAGAAAATGATTTTTATTATGAACATGAAACTATATCCAAAAATTATGGTTAAACTCAAAGTGAAAGTATGTTTTCTAAAATGGTCATCTAGACGTCGTTCTTTCGACTGAAATGACTACCTTTACAAAAACGACTTGTAACTTATTTTTCCGACTATAAACCTATACTTTTTCTGTTTAGATTCATAAAATAGAGTTCAATATGAAACCATAGCAATTTGATTCACTCAAAACGGATTTAAAATGAAGAAGTTATGGGTAAAACAAGATTGGATAATTTTTCTCATTTTAGCTACGTGAAAATTGGTAACAAATCTATTCCAACCATAACTTAATCAACTTGTATTGTATATTATGTAATCTTGAGATACCATAGACACGTATACAATGTTTCGACCTATCATGTCGACACATCTATATATATTTCGGAACAACCATAGACACTCTATATGTGAATGTTGGAGTTAGCTATACAGGGTTGAGGTTGATTCCAAAATATATATAGTTTGAGTTGTGATCAATACTGAGATACGTATACACTGGGTCGTGGATTGATTCAAGATAATATTTATCGATTTATTTCTGTACATCTAACTGTGGACAACTAGTTATAGGTTACTAACGAGGACAGCTGACTAAATAAACTTAAAACATCAAAATATATTAAAAGTGTTGTAAATATATTTTGAACATACTTTAATATATATGTATATATTGTTATAGGTTCGTGAATCAACAGTGGCCAAGTCTTACTTCCCGACGAAGTAAAAATCTGTGAAAGTGAGTTATAGTCCCACTTTTAAAATCTAATATTTTTGGGATGAGAATACATGCAGGTTTTATAAATGATTTACAAAATAGACACAAGTACGTGAAACTACATTCTATGGTTGAATTATCGAAATCGAATATGCCCCTTTTTATTAAGTCTGGTAATCTAAGAATTAGGGAACAGACACCCTAATTGACGCGAATCCTAAAGATAGATCTATTGGGCCTAACAAACCCCATCCAAAGTACCGGATGTTTTAGTACTTCGAAATTTATATCATATCCGAAGGGTGTCCCGGAATGATGGGGATATTCTTATATATGCATCTTGTTATTGTCGGTTACCAGGTGTTCACCATATGAATGATTTTTATCTCTATGTATGGGATGTGTATTGAAATATGAAATCTTGTGGTCTATTGTTACGATTTGATATATATAGGTTAAACCTATAACTCACCAACATTTTTGTTGACGTTTAAAGCATGTTTATTCTTAGGTGAATATTAAGAGCTTCCGCTGTTGCATACTAAAATAAGGACAAGATTTGGAGTCCATGTTTGTATGATATTGTGTAAAAACTGCATTCAAGAAACTGATTTCGATGTAACATATTTGTATTGTAAACCATTATGTAATGGTCGTGTGTAAACAGGATATTTTAGATTATCATTATTTGATAATCTATGTAAAGCTTTTTAAACCTTTATTTATGAAATAAAGGTTATGGTTTGTTTTAAAAATGAATGCAGTCTTTGAAAAATGTCTCATATAGAGGTCAAAACCTCGCAACGAAATCAATTAATATGGAACGTTTTTAATCAATAAGAACGGGACATTTCAGTTGGTATCCGAGCGTTGGTCTTAGAGAACCAGAAAATTTGCATTAGTGTGTCTTATCGAGTTTGTTAGGATGCATTAGTGAGTCTGTACTTCGACCGTGTTTTCTTTAAAAATGATTGCTTAACATTTTTGTTGGAAACTATATATTTTTAACATATGAATATTATGTGATATATTAATCTCTTAACGTGTTTGATATTATGTGATAGATGTCTACCTCTAGAACAAGTCCCATTGACTCACCTAATAATAATGAAGAGTCAAATGTAAATTGGAATGATTTGTGGACTGATTCACAAGTTCCCGAAGAGGAACCGGAAGAAGAGTCGGAACCGGAAGAAGAATCGGAACCGGAAGAAGAATCGGAACCGGATGAAGAAATAGAACCGGTGGGGGAAATAATAAAACGGTTAAGTAAAAGAAAATCCTCAACCAACCGACCAAAGTTAATTATGGTCAATGGTGTTTCCGCCAAGGAAGCAAAATATTGGGAGGATTACCAATTCTCCGATGAATCGGATTCCGACGAGAATTCCGATGATGTTATAGAAATTACCCCAACTGAATTTAAAAAGGCAAAAGAAAATAATAAGGGAAAGGGCATAAAAATAGAGAAATCTAATTCCAACCCCGATGAACTTTATATGTATCGTCAACCCCCGAAGTCCTTAAGTTGTAACAATGACCCGGGAACCTCTAAACCACCAGGTTTTTCTAAACCAATGTGGACAACGACGGCTCGTATTAGGGGAACATCATATATCCCTAGAAACTTGGCAAAACGAACCAAAACCGAAGAAGAAGAAACGAGCGAGTCGGAATAAGATAGTTGTATTCGTGTGGTGTAATATATGTAATATAGTGTTCTTATGCTTTATGATATATGTAAAAATTGCTTGTATTAATAAGTATTTTTTTATGAATCTAACTCTTGTCTATTTTACAGTTTAAAAACACAAAATGGATAGACAACCCAATATTTTAAGAGACCTACCCGGAGACATGATTGATGAAATCTTGTCTAGAGTCGGCCAGAATTCTTCGGCACAACTATTTAAGGCGAGATCAGTTTGTAAGACATTCGAAGAACGTTCCAAGAATGTCTTGGTTTATAAGAGACTTTCGTTTGAAAGATGGGGGATATCACATTGGAAAACCCATAAGTTACGATGTGTTTACTTTGACGCATATATTGCGGGGAACCCAAATGCTATTTTACGCAACGGGTTAAGAAATTATTTTGACTCAATATATCCGAATATTGGACTTCGTGATTTAGAAAAAGCGGCTAACATGCAACATAAAGAAGCATGTTATGCTTACGGATTAGTAATGTTCGCTTCTCACCAAAGTGAGAACAAGAACATCGGGCTACAACTATTAAACAAAACGTTTCCACAAGTGACGGAGTCGGTAATTGGGGTAAGAAATGAGGTTTTTAGATTATTACGGGACTGTTGGACATTACGTAACCCTCGTCCCTTTGATGACGTTACAACACGCTGTCTTATCAACGGCCATAACGGTTATGTTGCACAAGACCAAGGATGGGAAGTAGTCCTAGTAAAACCAGAATGCATGACTTGTTTCTGGACGTATGAATTACGTGTCTTTATTGCCTTTGCTGAACGACTTGTGTACTAGCTAGAATGGTCTTCACAACTATCTTGTATCAAAGTTATTGTGTGCTATATTTCATGCTTTATGTAAAATAAGCGGTATTGTAAGTTTGTAAAATATTGTATAAAAGTTTGAACGCGAAATATTATTATAATCAGTTTTTCATATAGAATTGTAGTAGTTGAATTGTATATTAGCTACTAAGTATGAACTTAACGGGTAGGTACTACCCGAATTTAAACTTATAAAATGCTAATATGAAGAAAAAGCTTTTATAAATGAGTTCATATTATGCTACGAAATACTATTAACTACTCTTAATATTCTGTATGATTAACTTGTTCCATTTAACTATTTTGAAGGAAATGGCACCGACTACTCGACACACCGTGAATATGAATGAAGAGGAATTCCGTACTTTTCTAGCTTCAAACATAGCCGCAGTACAGGCTGCGCTACATACCAACAATAACCTTGGATCTAGCAGTACAGGAAATCGTGTAGGATGCACCTACAAAGAATTCACTGCTTGCAAACCTTTGGAATTTGATGGAACCGAAGGACCGATCGGATTGAAACGGTGGACCGAGAAGGTTGAATCGGTGTTTGCCATAAGTAAGTGTACTGAAGAGGACAAAGTGAAGTACGCTACGCATACCTTCACAGGTTCTGCGTTAACATGGTGGAATACCTATCTAGAGCAAGTGGGACAAGATGATGCGTACGCACTACCGTGGTCAGCATTCAAGCACTTGATGAACGAGAAGTACCGTCCCAGAACCGAGGTCAATAAGCTCAAGACAGAACTTAGAGGGTTACGAACCCAAGGATTTGATATTACCACGTATGAAAGACGATTCACAGAATTGTGCCTATTGTGTCCGGGAGCATTCGAAGATGAGGAAGAGAAGATCGACGCGTTTGTGAAAGGATTACCGGAAAGAATCCAAGAAGATATAAGTTCACACGAGCCCGCCTCCATACAACAGGCATGTAGAATGGCTCACAAACTAGTGAACCAGATTGAAGAAAGAATTAAAGAACAGACTGCTGAAGAGGCCAATGTGAAGCAAGTCAAAAGAAAGTGGGAGGAAAACTGTGATAAGAATCACCAATACAACAACAACAGCAATTACAACAATAATCGCAACAATTATCCCAACAATCGCAACATCAATCGCAACTACAACAAACGGCCCAACAACAACAACAACAACAACAACAGCAACTACAACAATCATCCCAACAACAATAATAACCGCAACAACAACAACAATCAGAAGCAGCTATGCCAAAGGTGTGAAAAGAATCACTCGGGGTTCTGCACCAAATTTTGCAACAAGTGTAAAAGAAATGGTCATAGCGCGCCGAAGTGTGAGGTCTACGGACCAGGGGTTAATAGAACGAAAGGAACAAATGGTGTCGGAACGAGTAATGGCGGAGCAAGTAGTGTCGGAGCAAGTTATGCCAATGTAGTTTGTTATAAATGTGGAAAACCAGGCCACATTATTAGAAATTGCCCGAACCAGGAGAACACAAATGGACAAGGCCGTGGAAGAGTTTTCAATATTAATGCGGTAGAGGCACAGGAAGACCCGGAGCTTGTTACGGGTACGTTTCTTATTGACAATAAATCTGCTTACGTTTTATTTGATTCGGGTGCGGATAGAAGCTATATGAGTAGAGATTTTTGTGCTAAATTAAGTTGTCCATTGACGCCTTTGGATAGTAAATTTTTACTCGAATTAGCAAATGGTAAATTAATTTCAGCAGATAATATATGTCGGAATCGAGAAATTAAACTGGTTAGCGAAACATTTAAGATTGATTTGATACCAGTAGAGTTAGGGAGTTTTGATGTGATAATCGGTATGGACTGGTTGAAAGAAGTGAAAGCGGAGATCGTTTGTTACAAAAATGCAATTCGCATTATACGAGAAAAAGGAAAACCCTTAATGGTGTACGGAGAAAAGGGCAACACGAAGCTACATCTTATTAGTAATTTGAAGGCACAAAAACTAATAAGAAAAGGTTGCTATGCTGTTCTAGCACACGTCGAGAAAGTACAAACTGAAGAAAACAGCATCAATGATGTTCCCATTGCAAAAGAATTTCCCGATGTATTTCCGAAAGAATTACCGGGATTACCCCCACATCGATCCGTTGAATTTCAAATAGATCTTGTACCAGGAGCTGCACCAATAGCTCGTGCTCCTTACAGACTCGCACCCAGCGAGATGAAAGAACTGCAAAGCCAATTACAAGAACTTTTAGAGCGTGGTTTCATTCGACCAAGCACATCACCGTGGGGAGCTCCTGTTTTGTTTGTCAAGAAGAAAGATGGTACATTCAGGTTGTGTATCGACTACCGAGAGTTGAACAAACTTACCATCAAGAACCGCTACCTACTACCGAGAATCGACGACTTATTTGATCAACTACAAGGCTCGTCTGTTTATTCAAAGATTGACTTACGTTCAGGGTATCATCAAATGCGGGTGAAAGAAGATGATATTCCAAAGACTGCTTTCAGAACACGTTACGGTCATTACGAGTTTATGGTCATGCCGTTTGGTTTAACTAATGCACCAGCTGTGTTCATGGACCTTATGAACCGAGTGTGTGGACCATACCTTGACAAGTTTGTCATTGTTTTCATTGATGACATACTTATTTACTCAAAGAATGACCAAGAACACGGTGAACATTTGAGAAAGGTGTTAGAAGTATTGAGGAATGAAGAATTGTACGCTAAGTTTTCAAAGTGTGCATTTTGGTTGGAAGAAGTTCAATTCCTCGGTCACATAGTGAACAAAGAAGGTATTAAGGTGGATCCGGCAAAGATAGAAACTGTTGAAAAGTGGGAAACCCCGAAAACTCCGAAACACATACGCCAGTTTTTAGGACTAGCTGGTTACTACAGAAGGTTCATCCAAGACTTTTCCAGAATAGCAAAACCCTTGACTGCATTAACGCATAAAGGGAAGAAATTTGAATGGAATGATGAACAAGAGAAAGCGTTTCAGTTATTGAAGAAAAAGCTAACTACGGCACCTATATTGTCATTGCCTGAAGGGAATGATGATTTTGTGATTTATTGTGACGCATCAAAGCAAGGTCTCGGTTATGTATTAATGCAACGAACGAAGGTGATTGCTTATGCGTCTAGACAATTGAAGATTCACGAACAAAATTATACGACGCATGATTTGGAATTAGGCGCGGTTGTTTTTGCATTAAAGACTTGGAGGCACTACTTATATGGGGTCAAAAGTATTATATATACCGACCACAAAAGTCTTCAACACATATTTAATCAGAAACAACTGAATATGAGGCAGCGTAGGTGGATTGAATTATTGAATGATTACGACTTTGAGATTCGTTACCACCCGGGGAAGGCAAATGTGGTAGCCGATGCCTTGAGCAGGACGGACAGAGAACCCATTCGAGTAAAATCTATGAATATAATGATTCATAATAACATTACTACTCAAATAAAGGAGGCGCAACAAGGAGTTTTAAAAGAGGGAAATTTAAAGGATGAAATACCCAAAGGATCGGAGAAGCATCTTAATATTCGAGAAGACGGAACCCGGTATAGGGCTGAAAGGATTTGGGTACCAAAATTTGGAGATATGAGAGAAATGGTACTTAGAGAAGCTCATAAAACCAGATACTCAATACATCCTGGAACGGGGAAGATGTACAAGGATCTCAAGAAACATTTTTGGTGGCCGGGTATGAAAGCCGATGTTGCTAAATACGTAGGAGAATGTTTGACGTGTTCTAAGGTCAAAGCTGAGCATCAGAAACCATCAGGTCTACTTCAACAACCCGAAATCCCGGAATGGAAATGGGAAAACATTACCATGGATTTCATCACTAAATTGCCAAGGACTGCAAGTGGTTTTGATACTATTTGGGTAATAGTTGATTGTCTCACCAAATCAGCACACTTCCTACCAATAAGAGAAGATGACAAGATGGAGAAGTTAGCACGACTGTATTTGAAGGAAGTCGTCTCCAGACATGGAATACCAATCTCTATTATCTCTGATAGGGATGGCAGATTTATTTCAAGATTCTGGCAGACATTACAGCAAGCATTAGGAACTCGTCTAGACATGAGTACTGCCTATCATCCACAAACTGATGGGCAGAGCGAAAGGACGATACAAACGCTTGAAGACATGCTACGAGCATGTGTTATTGATTTCGAAAACAGTTGGGATCGACATCTACCGTTAGCAGAATTTTCCTACAACAACAGCTACCATTCAAGCATTGAGATGGCGCCGTTTGAAGCACTTTATGGTAGAAAGTGCAGGTCTCCAATTTGTTGGAGTGAAGTGGGGGATAGACAGATTACGGGTCCGGAGATTATACAAGAAACTACCGAGAAGATCATCCAAATTCAACAACGGTTGAAAACCGCCCAAAGTCGACAAAAGAGCTACGCTGACATTAAAAGAAAAGATATAGAATTTGAAATTGGAGAGATGGTCATGCTTAAAGTTGCACCTTGGAAAGGCGTTGTTCGATTTGGTAAACGAGGGAAATTAAATCCAAGGTATATTGGACCATTCAAGATTATTGATCGTGTCGGACCAGTAGCTTACCGACTAGAGTTACCTCAACAACTCGCGGCTGTACATAACACTTTCCACGTCTCGAATTTAAAGAAATGTTTTGCTAAAGAAGATCTCACTATTCCGTTAGATGAAATCCAAATCAACGAAAAACTTCAATTCATCGAAGAACCCGTCGAAATAATGGATCGTGAGGTTAAAAGACTTAAGCAAAACAAGATACCAATTGTTAAGGTTCGATGGAATGCTCGTAGAGGACCCGAGTTCACCTGGGAGCGTGAAGATCAGATGAAGAAGAAATACCCGCATCTATTTCCAGAAGATTCGTCAACACCTTCATCAGCTTAAAATTTCGGGACGAAATTTATTTAACGGGTAGGTACTGTAGTGACCCGAACTTTTCCATGTTTATATATATTAATTGAGATTGATATTTACATGATTAAATGTTTCCAACATGTTAAGCAATCAAACTTTTTAAGACTTGATTAATTGAAATATGTTTCATATAGACAATTGACCACCCAAGTTGATCGGTGATTCACGAACGTTAAAACTTGTAAAAACTATATGATGACATATATATGGATATATATATATAGTTAACATGATACTATGATAAGAAAACATATCATAAAGTATATTAACAATGAACTACATATGTAAAAACAAGACTACTAACTTAATGATTTTTAAACGAGACATATATGTAACGATTATCGTTGTAAAGACATTTAATGTATATATATCATATTAAGAGATATTCATACATGATAATATCATGATAATATAATAATTTAAAATCTCATTTGATATTATAAACATTGGGTTAACAACATTTAACAAGATCGTTAACCTAAAGGTTTCAAAACAACACTTACATGTAACGACTAACGATGACTTAACGACTCAGTTAAAATGTATATACATGTAGTGTTTTAATATGTATTTATACACTTTTGAAAGACTTCAATACACTTATCAAAATACTTCTACTTAACAAAAATGCTTACAATTACATCCTCGTTCAGTTTCATCAACAATTCTACTCGTATGCACCCGTATTCGTACTCGTACAATACACAGCTTTTAGATGTATGTACTATTGGTATATACACTCCAATGATCAGCTCTTAGCAGCCCATGTGAGTCACCTAACACATGTGGGAACCATCATTTGGCAACTAGCATGAAATATCTCATAAAATTACAAAAATATGAGTAATCATTCATGACTTATTTACATGAAAACAAAATTACATATCCTTTATATCTAATCCATACACCAACGACCAAAAACACCTACAAACACTTTTATTCTTCAATTTTCTTCATCTAATTGATCTCTGAAGTTCTATCTTCAAGTTCTAAGTGTTCTTAATAAATTCCAAAAGTTCTAGTTTCATAAAATCAAGAATACTTTCAAGTTTGCTAGCTCACTTCCAATCTTGTAAGGTGATCATCCAACCTCAAGAAATCTTTATTTCTTACAGTAGGTTATCATTCTAATACAAGGTAATAATCATATTCAAACTTTGGTTCAATTTCTATAACTATAACAATCTTATTTCAAGTGATGATCTTACTTGAACTTGTTTTCGTGTCATGATTCTGCTTCAAGAACTTCGAGCCATCCAAGGATCCATTGAAGCTAGATCCATTTTTCTCTTTTCCAGTAGGTTTATCCAAGGAAATTAAGGTAGTAAAGATGTTCATAACATCATTCGATTCATACATATAAAGCTATCGTATTCGAAGGTTTAAACTTGTAATCACTAGAACATAGTTTAGTTAATTCTAAACTTGTTCGCAAACAAAAGTTAATCCTTCTAACTTGACTTTTAAAATCAACTAAACACATGTTCTATATCTATATGATATGCTAACTTAATGATTTAAAACCTGGAAACACGAAAAACACCGTAAAACCGGATTTACGCCGTCGTAGTATCACCGCGGGCTGTTTTGGGTTAGTTAATTAAAAACTATGATAAACTTTGATTTAAAAGTTGTTATTCTGAGAAAATGATTTTTATTATGAACATGAAACTATATCCAAAAATTATGGTTAAACTCAAAGTGAAAGTATGTTTTCTAAAATGGTCATCTAGACGTCGTTCTTTCGACTGAAATGACTACCTTTACAAAAACGACTTGTAACTTATTTTTCCGACTATAAACCTATACTTTTTCTGTTTAGATTCATAAAATAGAGTTCAATATGAAACCATAGCAATTTGATTCACTCAAAACGGATTTAAAATGAAGAAGTTATGGGTAAAACAAGATTGGATAATTTTTCTCATTTTAGCTACGTGAAAATTGGTAACAAATCTATTCCAACCATAACTTAATCAACTTGTATTGTATATTATGTAATCTTGAGATACCATAGACACGTATACAATGTTTCGACCTATCATGTCGACACATCTATATATATTTCGGAACAACCATAGACACTCTATATGTGAATGTTGGAGTTAGCTATACAGGGTTGAGGTTGATTCCAAAATATATATAGTTTGAGTTGTGATCAATACTGACATACGTATACACTGGGTCGTGGATTGATTCAAGATAATATTTATCGATTTATTTCTGTACATCTAACTGTGGACAACTAGTTATAGGTTACTAACGAGGACAGCTGACTTAATAAACTTAAAACATCAAAATATATTAAAAGTGTTGTAAATATATTTTGAACATACTTTAATATATATGTATATATTGTTATAGGTTCGTGAATCAACAGTGGCCAAGTCTTACTTCCCGACGAAGTAAAAATCTGTGAAAGTGAGTTATAGTCCCACTTTTAAAATCTAATATTTTTGGGATGAGAATACATGCAGGTTTTATAAATGATTTACAAAATAGACACAAGTACGTGAAACTACATTCTATGGTTGAATTATCGAAATCGAATATGCCCCTTTTTATTAAGTCTGGTAATCTAAGAATTAGGGAACAGACACCCTAATTGACGCGAATCTTAAAGATAGATCTATTGGGCCTAACAAACCCCATCCAAAGTACCGGATGTTTTAGTACTTCGAAATTTATATCATATCCGAAGGGTGTCCCGGAATGATGGGGATATTCTTATATATGCATCTTGTTATTGTCGGTTACCAGGTGTTCACCATATGAATGATTTTTATCTCTATGTATGGGATGTGTATTGAAATATGAAATCTTGTGGTCTATTGTTACGATTTGATATATATAGGTTAAACCTATAACTCACCAACATTTTTGTTGACGTTTAAAGCATGTTTATTCTCAGGTGAATATTAAGAGCTTCCGCTGTTGCATACTAAAATAAGGACAAGATTTGGAGTCCATGTTTGTATGATATTGTGTAAAAACTGCATTCAAGAAACTGATTTCGATGTAACATATTTGTATTGTAAACCATTATGTAATGGTCGTGTGTAAACAGGATATTTTAGATTATCATTATTTGATAATCTACGTAAAGCTTTTTAAACCTTTATTTATGAAATAAAGGTTATGGTTTGTTTTAAAAATGAATGCAGTCTTTGAAAAATGTCTCATATAGAGGTCAAAACCTCGCAACGAAATCAATTAATATGGAACGTTTTTAATCAATAAGAACGGGACATTTCACACGCGAGAATTAAAAACACTATAACCCCAAGGGAGAAGTAAAAGAAAATAGATTCCTCCAGTGGAAGTTGAAAAAGAAGAATAATTGTTGCAATAGTCAGGATAAGGACAAGGATCAGAACCGGGTTAAGCATTTTCATAATCTTTTGAATTTGGGAAATTAGTATAAGAGTGGTGAAAATAATGGAACGGGAGAAGTTCATTTATAATAGAAATATCAGACAGAGTAATCGAGGCAGATCACCGTATTTAATTATAGAGATCTTAAATTCCTTACTCGCCGAAGAATCAAATCTTTTAGATTTCGAAGATTTTCTTTAAATCCATTGAATTCCGGAATTCAACCAAGACAACGTCAAAACTTAGACGCAATTTATTTTCTAAATTCAATCGTGACTACGTCACCGGTTAAGTCGAATCTTCATTTGCTCATTTCACTCTTTTCTGATAGCTTTATTCGTACTCTTCGAATAATCGAATTGTTTTATCCATATTACTCAATGATGATAAAACTCAATTTATCAACTCATATTAGTCATGAAAACATTTTTATTATTAGCCATGACGACCACACTTAAATTTCGGGATGAAATTTGTTTAACGGGTAGGTACTGTGACGACCCAGGAATTTCCGATCAAATTTAAACTTAATCTTTATATAACCTCGACAAGATAAGCAAAGTCTGTAATACTGAGTTACAAAATTTTGAAACTGTTTACATGAATTCATTTGACCTTTGACTATGCTCGATGATTCACGAACAATTGTGTGTAAATAAATATGTAGATATATAGCAAAATAAATATAAATATGAATATAAATATAAGAGTATATATAAAATGGGAGTAATCAAATACACAATGATCAATTAGAATTAAAAATGTAAAATAATAAAATAGTTAAGCTATCATTAAAATAGATATATGAAATATATTAATAATTATTAATTATTAGTATTTCTCTTAGCAATAATATTATTATTACTCTTATTACTAGTATTTATTAGTAATTACATTATTAATTATTAGTATTTCTCTTAGCAATAATATCTGTAATATTATTGTGTATATAAATAAATTAGAGAATCTGAATTATATCATTCAGTTACACATCACGATCCTTTTTTTATTTTTTATTCGATCCTGTCTCACTTTACCTATCTGTCGATCTCAAAATTCAATTATAGGACAAAATTGATTGGAAATTAAAATGAGTAGGTAATTTCTTTCTCTCATTCTGTTTCACATCACATTCACGACCTAACACCAACTACACAATACTACTTTACAATTATTAGTATGATCCTATTTTCCTTTTCTTCTTTTGAGGAGCATCAAAAACCATCTATGTAAACAACCACAACAAACCCATTTCTTTGTTGTTCGGTTGAACCCACTCGAGAAAACACCCAAACTAATCGATGTCTTTGGTTTAATACTACAGACTGTAGTATTGTTTTCGGTTGCATTTAAACAATCAAGAAAATCACCACCTTTAACCTTCGAATGCAACAACATCGGTCATCATCAAGGATGCTGTATGAATTGGTTTTCTCTCTAGGTTGAGAACACCACCCACACCCATTTATAAACGAAAGTTGCTGCAAATATTTCGCTATTTACTTGGTGCCGACAAGTGAGTACTAAGATACATCACCTACGTACTTTTAAATGTTCGAATAATAATTATATTTTTACCACACATCTCGATTGCGGTTGAGAATACCAAACCCAATGAAAATTATTTAAAACAAAGTAGTGGAATCATTTTAACATTTCTCTTTGTCTTCTTTGTGATCGACACTCAAAAAGCATACCACCACACTTGTATTTAAATAAATCGATGTAATTAACTAGTGCATAAAGATACCAAAATGATTAAAGAGAAGTGGTTTTGGTGGAAATCTAGTGGGACAAACTTTAGGTCCAAGATCGACCATGAGGTATCAATGATGCTATTAACTAAAATACAAAGTTGATAATAATTCTGTTAAATATAAACCGATTGAAAACCCTTGATGATACATGTTGAACTTGTGGAAAGATAATGAATTGGTGATACTCGATCAAAGCAATAAGGGGACAAGAAGAGAAGACAAGAAAGTGGGTTACATGTGCACTCTCTCCTTTGTTCTATCCTTTCGTTTCCCAGCTGACCAAGTGGAGATTGAAGATTAGTTATTTCTTTCTTTTTTTTCACTTGAGTGCAACACCAGACGTCCAATTGCTACCTGCTTCAAATATTAAATTATGACCAAGTTGATTTCTTTTCACGTGCTACTAAGTCCTTATTGTGCAAACATCTGTAAAATTAATACCGAGTATTATTTTGAATCTAAGCCGTAGCCAGGCCTTTAATTTCCTATGTTTGTGCCTAGCTTGTATTTGTATTGGGCTGCCATGTTTGGGCCAGGTACATGTGCTGATGATATACATTGACTAACCATGATTATGATTAGAAGATGACTAAGATGTTAATTATAATTAAGACTAGGATTATGATTATGATTATGGAACTGTGAATTTAAGAAAACGAATTAAGTTAGACGATGTAGGGTGACTAAGTTAGGATTATGATAACGATGATGATACCAAGGATTATGATTATGATAAATGATGATATACGAAGATGAGACGATTTGGAATAATGATGGATGAAACGGAAGTCCCCATGTTTAATTCTTATACGCAGCTCAAAATTTACGAATCAACACTGGATCTTAACTTCGATTCTTGGACTGCTTCCTTGTATATAAACGGGCTTATAATTAATTAAATTGTTGGGTCAAGTGTTCAGTTATGTTTGGGCCGGGATCCAGATTATGTTTTCTTGTTGGGCCGAAAACAATGGTATACATATATCTAGATTCAGAGGATTTAAAACAGAAAAAGAGATATAGAGGGACGGTGAGGAGAGTGTTAGGGTTAGGAAGGTTGCGAGTTCGAGTTCGAGTCCGAGCCGGGGCGTATATCTTTTTAAAGATTTCTACATTAAGGTAGCCATTTTATTATTTTTATTATTATTATTATTATTATTATTATTATTATTATTATTATTATTATTATTATTATTATTATTATTATTATTATTATTATTATTATTATTATTATTAATATCATTATCATTAATATTAAAAATTATTACCTAGTTATTATCATTATTTTTATTACTAGTTTTATCATTATTGTTATTTTTACAACAAATAAATATTATGTATATAAAATTATACTTATAATAATATTACATATTATAAACATATTTTTTTATATAAATATTCATATATATAACAAATGACGTATTTTTAATATAATATTAATCATATATAAATATTAATATAACTATATAAACATTAGACATTTTTAAAGATACATACAAATTAAATATATATAATATATAATTTAAGATATAATAAATTTGTTCGATTACAAGTATATGTGTTGATATATATAAATGATATAGGTTCGTGAATCCGAGGCCAACCCTACATTTGTTAAATGACGTCATATGTATTTTTACTACAAAATACAGTATGGTGAGTTTCATTTGCTCCCTTTTACTCTTTACATTTTTTGGACTGAGAATACATGCGCTGTTTTTACAACTGCTTTATTAATTGCTTTTGAAATATATTTTAAACTGCGAATATATGAAATGCTTTTATAAATGTTTGACGAGATAGACACAAGCAAAACATTCCTCGAATGAATTATTATGCAGACATAAGTTCTGCGGATTATTATTGAATTATGTGGATATGATAATTGCCACCATTGAATTATGTGGACATGATAATTGCCACCATTGAATTATGTGGACATGATAATTGCCACCATTGAATTATGTGGACATGATAATTGCCACCATTGAATTATGTGGACATGATAATTGCCACCAGTTGATGTGAATGTTATATATCAAGAGAATGATTTTATACACATGTTATGTGTATGTTATTTTTGTGTACAAGATATGTGTACGGTTACTATGATTTATGAAAATGGTTTCGTACACGAGAAAGATGTACTGTATTTAAAAGATATAGCATGTACATTACAGGTGGGTATAGGATTCGGGCCCATTTGTACCATGCAGGATTTAAATCTTGTGGTCTATCAAAATTATGAATTTTATTGTTTTATGATAAACTTATGAACTCACCAACCTTTTGGTTGACACTTGAAAGCATGTTTATTCCCAGGTATGAAAGAAACCCTCCGCTGTGCATTTGCTCATTTTAAGGACATTACTTGGAGTCGATCATCGCTCTGGGATCAAATGTTGATGACTTTGTCCAGATGGATTAGGACGGGTCATTTCACCCAAAGTACCTGTATGAACTATCAAATCTATAGTACTTTGTCAATTCATTTAATGAGCGTGCCAGTGTACAGTTTGAGTTAGAACTTGGTTTTGACATAAGTTTCAAAACCATTGGTTAATAAGCGCCATACGTGGTGCAGGTGCGATAATCCTTCCGAAATCATTCTGAATAGAGAAGACAAAAAACCATCCGTTTTCATTTCCACTCCACGCATTTAAAACCGACCAACTCACACCAAGGAGTTGATGAATCATAAAACATTCACCCCAAATTCACTACCAGTATACACTAGCCATCCGCCCTCATTCCTTTTCCACTTTTCAAAAGATCCATAGATCAATAAAGAGATAGATCGATCAAGTTCACTTCAAAAGCACTTGTTAAAATTTTTCGAACCCGCGATTGTTTTTGATAGGTCAAAGACCTATTTTTCGGTGATTATCACTTCCTCTCTAGGCACCAGGAACAAAGGACAAAAGTTATAATGAAAACCGTTACACGACTCGCTTATGAGCTACAATACAACTAGATTAAGGCACCCTAAACGCTTGAGTGATATGAGTGATCCGCTAGTGAGAAGCATGGTCATGTATACTCTACATCTGAGAGTTGGAATGTATGCCTTTTTTACCATGGACGCGATTGAAATCTAGCGACTAAACCATCGAAGTTCGAACCTTTTTCTAGTACTTTCGAAAGATGTGATAACTTCTGATCAAAGCGTAATAAAAGAATCCAACGGTAGGTGAGGGAGAATCTATTAGAAGATAACCTTATATTCCCACTTTCTGCTTGAGGACAAGCAAAGCTAAGTGTGGGGTATTTGATATCGGCCAAAAAGTCATGTTTTTACCCCCGATATAAAGACCTAAATCAATAAAGTTCCAAACTTTGTTGCCAAAATAATCGCTTTGTCAGTTAATTTTGTAGATTAAGTAATTACAGAAGCGATGCAAAAAGAATCAAGTAAATTGGAGCTAAAACGAAGATTCTAGAGCGAAAACAATGAAAGACAAGTTACGACCCCGAAAACCAAGTTACAATCTCGGGAACGAACAAAAAGATCCAAGCAAAACAGCAAGATCAGGGCAGAAAACGGCTTGCCATACGGCCTGCCACATCACAAACGGCCTGCCATGCCACTGGCTTGTGAAAACGGCCTGCCTGTAATGACCCGAAAATTTCGATCAAATTAAAACTCTGATAATTCTGACAAGATATGCAAACTGATGTGTTGCATTAAAATATTTTCATGCATTTAATTATCCATTGGACCTTACCTTACGATTCACGAACAAATTATAATTTAAAACTCGAAACCCGATAAGATATATTACTTGAATTACTTTCTTAATGAAAACGTTTTACATATAATAATTTCTATTATTAATACATTTTTAAATTATATATAACGAAATTTAAATATAATTATTTTTGAAAAACTAAATTTTATATATTTAAGTTAACAAGTTTCAAACGTACAAAAACGTTTTTCGATATAAAAGAACTTTGTTATTAAAATATTTTTATTAAATTATAATGTAATATTAATATAAAAACTAATTAAAACTTTATATTATAAACGATAAGTTTGCATATATATATATATATATATATATACATATATATATATATACATATATATATATATATATATACATATATATATATATACATATATATATATATACATATATATATATATATATATATATATATATATATATATATATATGTGTGTGTGTGTGTGTGTGTGTGTGTGTGTGTGTGTGTGTGTGTGTGTGATGTTTCAAATATAAAACAAACATATTTATATTCGAAAACGTTAATATATTTTGCGACGTAACAAAAATATATTGTTAGAGTATATTTATATATTAGTGGAATACCCGCGAATTCGCGGGGCTTTGTGAGGGATGAATCCCATTGATTTGTTCCAATAACTATATATATGTTAAATAGTATTTGTTAGGTTTATAATAACTTGATTCAATTAATGTAGTAGTGTTACATGAATTATAATCATTGTAGATTTTTTGCAAATTAAAACAATATGAATATACATATACAAATCGATTTCAGACTATGGTTTATTGGTTACTTGGCCACGAGAAGATCCAAGGGAATTCGCGGGGCTACTTTATGGGATTAAGCAAGCATTAGTTAGAAACTACTTAATGTGAAACATTATATTATTTGTGTGGTTTTCAATAACGGACACAATCATAGAATATAGCTATATAGTTGTTGAGCAAAAGTTAACAAATAAACCCATAAAACATCTGTCTAAAAAGATTATGCATTTCAAAATTTCCCACATTATTTTATAATTTACCTACATTAATGAAACCTAATTAATCCTTCGTTACCCATATTAGCACCTGCTATATGTCACTAATTTAGTAGGAGATAAAGTACATAATAATAAGTTTTGACATTAAGATAGGGTGATTGAAGGATTGACTACACAATGGTAATAACAGTGTAGTTGATTTTACATAATTTAATATTATTCTAGCAAATCATATGGATCTCTATATGAATAAAAGTTTAATTCATATCCTAGTGAGAATGCATTTTAAAATATTATGGATAAAATCCTATTAAACATACAACAAACATGATGAGTCTAAAATGATTAGCATATACGAAGTAACGTATTATTTGATTACACCTACATTCTGACTCCAAATCCAAGTGATATTTACTTTCATTTTAAAACATTACTTGCACCTTAAATTGCTCAACCAAAGCTGTGATTAGTTGATATGGTCCATGAGCAATCCAACATTTGTGTTTTTAGTATCTGGTTAACATGATTATCGAATATGCAGCTTCAAAATCAACTGAAATCAAAGAAAAAGCAAATTTAATGATTAAATTAATTAATAGGATGAAACTAAGATCATCACTAAGGGCAAGTTACTGATTTATAAGGACACCAACAACTTCAATCAAGACTATAAAAAGTCAATGATGCAATTACAATACAAAAGAACATATATTTATATACTTACCTGGGTGATCATCTCATGTTTAAGAACTTTTTCTTTATCAAGAATCTTGATAGCAACATTGTCACCAGTTTCAACATTTCTAGAAGGTTTGACCTTTGCAAAAGTTGATTCACCAAGTATTCTTCCAACTTCATACCTACCAACTCTTGTTTTTTGATGGCCTTGAAGATGCCAAAGTCGATTCACCAAGTATTAATTACATATACCATCCATGTTTCAAACAAAAATTAAACAAATATAATTGCTATTTAAATATCAAATCTCTTCTTTTTACAGTTACTGTTTGCTGTACAGTAGCAGCCCACCTCCCATTTTGACACACGTTTAAAACCTATTTAGATTCGACAAACCCGGACATAGCATATACTGTTTGAAAGTTTGTCGTGGATACTTTCTTCCCCAAACTTTAGTTTCCATCAAAAGTCAAACAATTTTAACTTGTGAACCCACAAATTAGGTCCGATAGTGATTTTAACAATTTTACCCAAATTGACATCAAATTTAGTTAACGACCCATATTGTTATCGAACGTACATAGGTGACCTCAAATCAATCCACAACTCTAAAATGACTTTATAATCCTGTTGGCAACTTCAAATTTCCAAAAGATAATGTAAACGGGTCGGAATGGACAATTATGACCCAAATGGATCATGATTTCCCACTTTAACCAATATAAGTTCAAGAATCGTTTTCAAAAAAACAAAACCTGCCAATACACCGTAAACGACATGGTACACATGTTTAACCCAACAAATACCCGATTTGACACTATATAGTCCAAATGGGTCAAGGGGTCAAAACGGTCAATTAATACAATTTTAACGCTATAACAACAAAACAACTGATATTTCGTTTCAAAACTTGAAGTTTTACATTTCAAAATATATGTGTCTCACTTTTTGGCTGCTAATGCAAAGAATAATAATATTGGTCTCTCGAAAGCCACACAAAAATCACAAATGTAAGATTTTGAAAGGCTTCACAGATCGTGTTACCTTATATTTTTGTCCTGGTATGAGTGGGTGTGCTCATGTGCTTTGTTCATCATACCATTGATAAAATTGTCTTGACTCTGTTTAAAACAAAGATCTTAAACTGATGACCACATGATCTTACACAACTGTGACACTGATAGTTGTAAATAATTGAATCCACAAAGGAAGCTATAAAGATGGTACACTAAATGTTGAATAAAGCAATAAATGAAACAATTATCAATTAACTACCGAATAGAAAATTTCAAAATTAAGGCTACCAAATTTTATCAATATAGTATCACATCAACATTAAATAACGATATAGTATGACTTCAAGAAAGCATTTGACTCGGTTAGGGTGGGGAAAAAAATAGATACCCAATAGGAAAAAAATGTTTTGTGACTGTATTGAGAAACTTGATTAATTAATAATGCCATTTATGCTTTCCTAATCAGAATATGAAGACTATCGTTTTACTAATAATCAAATTTGATGTATTAATTAGTTATAACTTCTTTTAATACATAGCAAAATAAGCCTTGAAGGGTCGAATCCCACGACCCATATATAACCACAAAATTATCCATTCCCAATAGAACCCAATATGACCACTACCCAGCCAGTCCATGCCCCGCCCATATTGCCCCTACATACAACAATATGAAATCAATGTACCATTTTCCTGTACTAATATTAAGAGATATCGGTGCTAGGTGTGGTAACCAATGCAAGTTTCCAACCAGTTTCAAACTCTTTCGCTTACATACCAGAGCCAGTAGACGTAGTATCATTTTAAAGATGATGATGATGGTGTATGCTCGGTTGTAGCTCCTTCGTCCTGCAAGCAAGCAACAACAAAATCCACAATAAAGTTAAATACTATACCTCAATTCTAACCAAGTAACCAACACAATTGCACACAGAGAAAAATACAAACTAAAACCATAAAATAAATAAATTTTTAAAAATCAACAACATTCTTTTTGAGTGTCAAATTGAGTCGATTTTAAAGGTTGATATGAAATGTTCTAATTGCATAAACTTCAAAGGTTGATATTAAATGTTCTAATTGCCTAAACTTCAAAAACTCTGAAAACATAAAGGCTAAAAAAACATCATTAACAATGTTTAATTTCTGTAAAGTTAACGGCTTGCATCAAAAATATCAGAAAGAGAAGGAGAAAAATATACCTCAGAGTTACATTGTTTATCTGATGACGGGATATCAGAAGGGACCTGAAAGTTGAGATACAAAAAAAAACATTTGCAAAATCACATAAACACTCATTTCTATCTCATTGCCCGACCCAACTCCCACATATTCATCATCACAGCCTCTCTTTCTAGAATCTTACTCATTGAGAGCTGCAAACTGAAACAGATCAGACAGTTAACAATACAAAACTATTTGTATACAACTACACCGCAGCCTACAACCACCACAACTAAATTCCACCACGAACCAATTACAAATCAACACCAATATATATATATATATATATATATATATATATATATATATATATATATATATATATATATATAAATGCTGTTAAAACTTCAGTAATTCGCAAGAAATTAACAAAATGCGGTACATTTAAAAAAAATTACTTTTAAGACGTTTGTATCTGATTTTGCATTGAGGGCAAGGCTAATCACCACCGTTGTAAACTGTCCTCTAATAAGACATAAAAGTAGAAACTTTAATATGATTTGGTCATTCACGTGACACGTTAAACCTTTTTACTTTAAGACTTACACAACATTAGGGGGAAAAACAACCAAATTTCCAAAATCAAAAATGAAAATTAAGATAAAGCTTACCCCGAGGATTTCTTATTACGCATGTCATGCTAGGACCAATTTTATCTTTAATAGGCACATCTTTATTGTTAGTTATTGCATCCTCGACCGAAACATGAACAAAGTCATCTACCTTCACTTCGATATTTTCATTACAATATCTTACTTCATCAACACTGAACTTATCATCAGCTTGCTCTCTATGCCTTCCTCCTCCATAGAATCGCAGCCAAAACTTTTGTCCGAATTCAACTTTTCTGAAAAGTCGACATCACAACTATCATTTTTCTTGCAAATATTAGCACCTGTAGCATAGGTGACTTCATTAACTACCTGGTTGCCACTAAAGACACACATCATACTGTTGCTACAACATGAGCAAAACTGTTGCTACCACATGAGTAAAAAAACTTCAATATGTATCGATTTGAGTAAAACTTCAATAAAGACTGTTTTCAATAACACAACAATATATAACTTGCTGGTCACCATTATAATATAAAAATGAACGTGTAATGAACTTTAGCCTTCAAATTTTTGGACAATTTGGTCGACATCCATAATATAATCCGTGATCTTTTTGTCTATTAAGACCCGTGTATATGTTAGTCAAAAAGGAATGAAAAAAATATATTATGAAGGATAGGACATGCATGCATGAGTCTGGATGTGTATGTGCTATTATCTTTTATCTAAAATTCAACATATATACATAATAATAATAATAATAATAATAATAATAATAATAATAATAATAATAATAATAATAATAATAATAATAATAATAATAATAATAATAATAAAAACTACCGAGTATCTATATCTCATTCTATGTTATGAAATGTTATATATATATATATATATATATATATATATATATATATATATATATATATATATATATATATATATATATATATATATATATATATATATATAACGACTCTTATTTTTCCATTCTATATTTTTCATTTTTCCATTCAATACTTTTCCTTATTAAATGCCCAATAAAATAATTAAACTTAATAAGTAACCTTTAATCGATAAAGGTTAAGCGTTAAGAATGATAAAATACGATAATTAACTTTGTACAAGTTAATAAAAATAATAAGTTAATAAACTTTTGTGAGTAAATAAATAACTATAAAGACTTGTGTAATTAAAATAAATAAACTTGAATAATTAAGGTTTGTTAAGCTAAATTAAAGTACAAGGTTTAAAGTGAAAAATGTAAACCCTAATCACCCTAAACCCTAGCCCATTTTTAGAGGGCAAAATTACCCTCTTACCCTCCAAATTTTCGGTACCCATCACCACCATAACCTCCTCATCAAGCCTACTTGTTCCCTAAAGAATTCCTTATTAAAACCTAATTCTAGAATCCTCCTATCCTCCCTATAAATAGAGACCTAGGCTAAACCATTCCATGTACCAAATCATAAACAAATCCCTCACTCAAAAATCTCTCTCTCCCTCTCTAGATTTCGGTCAAAAACCGAAATCCCCACCACCCATCGAAATCCTCAAGGGTTTCCAAGAAATCTTCAAGTGTTCTTCGCGTTCTTCGTGTTCTTCAAGAATCTTCAAGGTGTTCTTCAAGATATTCAAGGCTTTGATCTTCCATCTTCATCAAGTTCTTCTTTTCTTCGTTAGTCATCTTCGAATATTCAAGGTATAATAAAAACCCTAAACTATTTACATAAACTTTGATCTCTGTTAATTCATATTCATATTATAAACATGTTATACATAGGTAACTACATAAGAACAAACCTAGATCTACATGTAAAAAAATAAATAAATAAATCTATACATATATGTATGTATGTCGACTAGGATAAAAAAAAGGGGGAAGAAACTTTGATCTTTAAAACCCTAAATACAATTAAGAGATTTGTTAGTGGTTAATTAAGGAAACAAAATAACTATATATACATATACATATATATCGACACATATACATATATAAATGTAAAAAATAAATTTTTATATACATATATATACATATACACGACATTATATATGTATACATACTAAAACCCTAAACCCTAATTTAAATTATACTACTTTAATTAAAACCCTTGTTTTATTAAAAACCTAATTAATTATTAAACCCTAATTCATTAAACCTAACCCTAATTATTTAATACCACTTTAATTATTAAACCCTAATCATTACCTAATCATTACTACATTAAATAAAACCCTAATTTACTAAACCCTAATTTATGAAACCCGGGGACATTAATTACTAAACCCTAGTTATTAAATACTACTTTAAATAACTAACTATAATTAATGAAACCCTAATACTACTTATACTATTAATTAACATGTATACACTATTACTATTACTAGCACCTATAACCTACTACTTATATTATAACACTTAAGAACGTTTTGGGATATGTATTAGAGATGTATAGATCTTCGAACTTTCTTGACGAATGGTTCTACGAGACTCTAGGCAGAGGGTTTGGACTTCCGATTTAAAGGGTCCTATGGCTCAAGCCCCTAGATCTGAAATGGCCATTTGAAGGGAAAGGGGTGATTGGAAGCTGATCTAATACGACAAGTATCCTAAAATGGAAAACACTCTTTAAGTAGAAACTTTCTAAGTATAGAAACTTACTAGGAATAGAAACTTAGTGAAACAAACTATACATAAACACGTACTTAAACTCAAACATGGGCAAAACACTTAACTACTCTTAAATGTCATTAGGTTGACTTTCTTGCTCACTCGTTCAACTCTCTATTCCGAGGAATAACTCTCTCTCTACTTACTAAGGTGAATTCATAGCCCCTCTTTATTGCTAGCAAACTTATTTACTTTTACTTGGTGTGAGACACATGTTGTTTTTACTTTTTACACTTTAGACACAAGTACCAAACTGTTAAATTATGCTATACCTGGCTATGTCCGACTAAGTCCCTACATTGATATCTTTAATTGCTGCAGAATGCATAATTATTGGGGGTAGGCCTATCGGGAATAACATCCCCGATACATTTGACTAAGTCTTTGTATTACTTGATAATGAAATTAAACCGACAAGGACATACACAACTTGTCATGGGGAAAACTTAAACGTTTAGTCTAAATATCACGCTTTGGCATAAATTTAGATCCTGCGGGAGATCAACTTTACAAACTAAATCTTGTGGTCTAAAACAACGGTCAAACTTTTGTTAAACCTATGAACTTCACTCAACCTTTTTGGTTGACACTTTAGAATGTTTTGTCTCAGGTGCTGTTTGATACAAGCTTACTTTTCTACTGCTTATGTGATGCTACTTGGACATAGGATCAAGAGATTACCACATATTTAACTATTGCATTTAAACATTTACTTTATTCCATTGTAATGACATTTCATTTTCCGCTGCGTACTCATTAAAGTTAATTTTCTCATTTAGTATTGTTCTCGTTATTATAATATGTTGGTATATTTTGATATTAAGTCACATTTCGCCCAGGCCCTAACTGGGGGTGTGATAGATTTGGTATCAGAGCATAACCAGGCTGTTATAGAGAACTAGGATTGTATCTTTATGTGTGCCTTATTTGCTAGCTAGGTTGCCTTAGCAATCTAGGAAACTATAACCTTTTCTGCCTTAGACTTTAAAGTACTTAGGATTGCTCTATAATCTTAACATTTATGCTTTCCAACACTTGACTAAAAGATTCTAATCAAAGTCTCTTTCCTAATGATAGGATGTCAAGCTCAAGCTTTAACAAGCCCAATGAGGCAAATCACAACCCTACTACCGAAGTAGGTGTTAGACACTCTGAAACATCAAGACCTGTTCGAAGTCCTTCATACAGCCCTGCTTCACCAAACTATAGTCCAAATACTCTGCGAAATTCACAAAGGTCTCCTCAATATTATCCAACCCCGAGAATCAAAGATAAAGGAAAATGTCATGAAGAAGCCGGTCCATTAAGGAAGAGAGCACGGACTCCTTCTTATAATGATGCTTCTAAGTATGAGGATTTGCTTTGCCACATGGCGAGAGTAGAGGTTCGTATGGATGAGAAGGACCGCGAAATTAAGAAGTTGGTGGAGGAAAATGTTGAACTAAGAAAAGAATTAAGGCTCCTAAAGTACGAGGAAGAACGCAACACTCGTTGGGGGAAACAATCACTTGCTCATCTCCAGGAGGATGTTGACTTCCGAATGAAAATAGAGAGAAGCCGAGTCGACAAACAACTTGCCTTAAGGGAATACGACACCAATACCGTTAACAGTCGTGTTACCAACCTTTATGACAATCTCGAATATCTCTACGAAAATCAAAAAGGGAAGAACGAGCGATATGATAAGTTTATCAAAGAATCTCTCGACTCTCAAACCGAAAGGCTAAAGAAACTTGTGAAGGATAACATGGAAAAAGTGATGAAGCAGTTTGAGGACGAGAAGAAGAAATATGAAGATTATTTCAATCTTAATATTCTTTAGTTATCTTTCCTATTTATCCATCTATGTAAAGGTTATGCCTTAAAACTATTTCTAATTCCGAATCGTGTAATAAGGCTTATTTAATGCCTAGTTCCTTAATAAAATAAAGTGTTTTATTTATATCATGTGATATTAATACTTTATCTTATTCCTACTTGTAATTGCTCAACCCTATAATTTGTTAACTTATCCGACTTATGTTCACTTATGTAGCGACATCATGGTTCGTCCAGCTGCACCTACTGTTAACAATATCGTCTTGACTACTGAGCAATTCCAATAATTACTCACTGCCGCACAAGGCAACAATCAAGCTAACAATATTAATCCTCAACCGAAACCTTGTTCCTACAAGGATTTTTCAAACTGTCATCCTCCTGCATTTAAGAGAACTGAGGAAGCTGTCGAACTAGTCCGTTGGTTGAAGAAAATGGAATCTATTTTCCATATTTGTAACTGTGGTGATGACGATCGAGTAAATTATGCCACTAGCTCATTGGGTGGTAATGCTTTAACTTGGTGGACTCCTCATGCCATGTCCGTAGGAATTGATAATGCTAATGCAATTCCATGGGACGAACTCAAAAGCATGATGGTCAACAAATTTTGCCCGAGGAGTCAAGTCTAGAAACTTGAAGTGGAGTTCTGGGAACTCAAAGTCAAGGGTACTGATATTGAGAACTACCCCAATCGTTATTTGGAACTTTCTACTCTATGCCCTGAGATGTTTCCTACCGAAGCTAGAAGAATTGAGCGGTATATAGAAGGTCTTCCCGAGGATGTTCAAGGGAATGTTATAGCTACCGAGAAGGTTACTCTGGATACTGTGATTCTTATGGCACAAAATCTGATGTTGGCCAAGAGAAGAAGAGCGTCGGTCAATAAGCAGGTTGAAACCAAGGGTAATGATGGTAAGAGGAAGTTTGATCCATCTCAAGGTTCAGCTCAGAATGATAATAAGAAGCCTGCGGATGGTACAAGGTCGAATTATAAGGGTACTTATCCCTTCTGTATTCGTTGTGAGAAGCATCACCCGGGGAAGTGTACTGCGGTTTGTGCGTTGTGTAAGAAAGTGGGACACGTTGCTAAGACGTGTAAGACTTCTCCAAAGGATAAGGCTATTGTTCCAGCCAAAGCTCCTCTAACCTGCTATACTTGTGGAGAAAAGGGACACATTAGTCCTAATTGTCCTAAGAAGAAGGATAATCCCGCTACTGGAGATAATGTTACTGTTGCTAAGGGTCGTGCGTTTGTTATCACTGCTGCTGAAGCCCGAGATGAGGATGAGGTCATCACGGGTACGTATTTTGTCAATAATTGTTATGCAACTTTTTTATTCGATACTGGTGCCGACCGAAGTTATGTGTCTAGTGATTTTTGTACCCTATTTACTGAAAAGCCTCAACCCTTAGAAACTAAACAATTAGTAGAAGTAGCCAATGGAAAGATCATGCAAGTCGATAAAATCTATAAAAACTGCAACTTAATCTTAGCCGATAAGGAATTTAAGATAGACCTTTTGACGGTCGAGCTCAGAAGTTTTGACTTTGTAGTCAAAATGGATTGGTTACGTCCATCACATGCTACTATCATGTGTTATGATAAAACTGTTCATGTTCCATTGGAAAATGGCGAGACTCTCATCATCCAAGGTGAAAAGAGTGGTTCCAATTTCAACATCATCTCCTGTATTAAAACTCGCAAATACCTTATGAAAGGTTATCCAGCTTTTCTAGCTCTCGTTAAGATGATTGAATCGAAAGAGAAGCGTATTGAAGATGTACAAGTGGTTAAAGACTTTCCCGATGTGTTTCCCGAAGATCTTCCTGGTCTCCACCTCCTCGACAAGTTGAATTTCAAATTGATTTAACTCCTGGTGCTGCTCCTATTGCTAAAGCGCTGTATCGTTTAGCACCCTCTGAGATGAAGGAGTTATCCAACCAGCTCCAAGAACTATTGGATAAAGGTTTCATTTGTCCTAGCTCGTCCCCATGGGGAGCTCCCATGGGGAGCTCCTATTCTGTTTGTTAAGAAGAAAGATGGTACGTTAAGGATGTGTATAGATTATCGCGAACTTAACAAGCTTACTATTAAGAACCGTTATCCGTTGCCGCGTATTGATGATCTATTCGACCAACTTCAAGGGTCAAGCGTCTATTCAAATATTGATTTGAGATCTGGTTATCACCAACTCCAAGTCAAGGAATCCGATATTCCTAAGACTGCTTTTCGTACTCGATATGGACATTATGAATTCTGTGTCATGCCTTTTGGTTTGACCAATGCTCCTGCTGTATTCATGGATCTTATGAACCGTGTTTGCAAGCCTTACCTCGATAAATTCATTATTGTGTTCATTGACGATATCTTGATCTATTTCAAGAGTGAGAAAGAACATAAGCAACATTTGCATATGATTCTTGAACTCCTAAGAAAGGAACAACTCTATGCTAAATTTTCTAAGTGCGAGTTTTGGCACAAAACCGTACAATTCCTTGGAAATATTGATGATAGAGAAGGAATACATGTCGATCCAGCTAAGATTGCTTCTATTCGGAACTGGGAGATACCAAAGACTACGAAATATATTCAAAAGTTTTTGGGACATGCCGGTTACTATCGAAGGTTCATAAAAGATTTTTCTCTCATTGCTAAACCTCTTACGAAGCTAACTCAAAAAAGGAAGAAATTTGAGTGGTCCGAAGAACAGGAATCTGCTTTCAAGATTCTGAAGGAGAAATTGACCACAGCCCCGATTCTATCTTTACCTGAAGGTACTGACGACTTTGTTTTTTACTGCGATGCTTTGAAGCAAGGCTTTGGTTGTGTTTTAATGCAATGAGAAAAGGTTATTGCCTACGCATCTAGGCAGTTGAAGAAACATGAAGAGAACTATACCACACATGACCTTGAGTTAGGTGCCATGGTATTTGCATTAAAGATATAGAGAGATTATTTGTATGGTACCCATTTTACGGTGTACACTGATCATAAAAGTCTTCGACACATCTTTGATCAAAAACAGCTGAACATGAGGCAAAGTCGATGGCTCGAGTTATTGAACGATTATCACTGTGAGCTGAAATATCATCCTGGCAAGGCGAATGTAGTTGCCGATGCCCTTAGTCAGAAAGACGATGTTAAACGCGTTCGTGCTCTAAACCTGAAAATCAAATTAAATCTTATCTCACGAATCTAAGAAACTCAATTGGAAGCCATTAAACCAACACTTATCGAAGGTGAAGGACCCATTGGTTTTGAGAACCAACTTCAAGTGAAAGCAAATAGTATACGGTATTTTGGCAATAGAATTTGGGTTCCTCGTTTCGGTAATCTCCGTGAACTAGTCTTGGATGAAGCTCATAAGACTAGATATTCTATTCATCCCGGTTCCAGTAAAATGTATCACGATGTGAAGCAATTCTACTGGTGGCCTAACATGAAAGTCAACATTGCTACTTATGTTAGTAAGTGTCTTACTTGTTTAAAGGTCAAGGCCGAACATCAAAAGCCTTCTGGTCTATTGACACAACCCGATATTCCGCAGTGGAAGTGGGAATGTATCACTATGGACTTTGTTACTAAGTTACCTAAGACTGCGAACGGTAACGATACTATTTGGGTCGTAGTTGATCGTCTTACTAAATCTGCACATTTCATACCGATCAAGGAAATCGACAAGATGGAGAGATTAGCACAGCTTTATATTAAAGAAATCATCTCACATCATGGTGTTCCTACCTCGATTATTTCTGATCGCGACAGTCGATTTGTTTCTAGATTCTGGAAAACTTTACAATCTGCTCTTGGAACTCAACTCGACATGAGTACAGCCTATTATTCTCAAACTGATGGTCAAAGTGAACAGACTATTCAAACCATGGAAGATATGCTACGTGCTTGTGCAATCGATTTCGGCAAAGGTTGGGATAGACACCTACCTTTGGTTGAATTTTCTTACAATAACAGTTATCACTCCAGTATTAAAGCTGCACCTTTTGAAGCTTTATATGGACGAAAGTGTAGATCCCCTCTGTGTTGGGATGAACTTGAGGACAGACATTTAACTGGTCCTGAAATTATCCACGAAACTACCGAAAAGATCGTTCAGATTAAGCAACGTTTAGAAACTGCCCGTAGCCGACAGAAGAGTTATGCCGATAAGAAATGAAAAGACATCGAATACCAAGTTGGAGATAAAGTCATGTTGAAAGTATCCCCTTGGAAAGGTGTTGTTCGCTTCGGTAAGCGAAGTAAACTCAATCCACGATATGTAGGACCTTTCACAATCACTGAAAGGGTTGATCCTGTGGTATATCGATTAGAACTACCAACCGAACTCAGTCAAGTACATGATGTGTTTCATGTCACAAATCTTAAACGGTGTCTTGCTGATGACACACTGGTTATTCCTCTGGATGAAGTTCGCATTAATGAGCAAATGCATTTATTTGAAGAACCTATAGAAGTCATGGAAGGAGAAGTCAAACAAACGCGTAAAAGCAACATAACTATCGTTAAAGTCCGGTGAAATTTGCGTAGAGGCCCCGAATATACCTGGGAACGCAAAGACCACATGAAACGGAAATATCCCCATCTCTTCTCAACTGCTGATGCAAACGAGAAAACTACCTAAAAACTTCGGGACGAAGTTTTCAATAACGGGGAGGTACTATAACGACTCTCATTTTTCCTATCTATATTTCTCATTTTTCCATTCAATACTTTTCCTTATTAAATGCCCAATAAAATAATTAAACTTAATAAGTAAACTTTAATCGATAAAGGTTAAGCGTTAAGAATTATAAAATACGATAATTGACTTTGTACAAGTTAATAAAAATAATAAGTTAATAAACTTTTGTGAGTAAATAAATAACTATAAAGACTTGTGTAATTAAAATAAATAAATGACATCGGCTAAAAAGTCACGTTTTCACCCCGATATTAAGGCCCAAAAACAAGAAAGATTCGAACTTTGTTGGCAAAATACCCACTTCATCGGTTAGAATTGAAGAACAAGTAATTACGAAGACAGTGCAAAAAGAATCAAGAGAATCGGAGCTAAAACGAAGATTCTAGAGCGAAAACGGTGAAAGACAAGAAATCAAGTTACGATCCAGGGAATTCAGGCTGACCAGCAAGCCATACGGCCTACCATATGGCCTGCCATATGGCCTGCCAGTATGGAAACGGCCTGCCATATATGTGCCACCACACGAGCTTCCAAACGGCCTGCCAAATACGGCCTGCCATACGGCCTGCCAAACGGCCTGCCAGGTGTATTTGGCAGTTTTCAAGTCTATTTAAAGGGTCTTTGTCATTCATTCCAACACACACTTCAATTCACTTCTTTCTCTCTCTTGTACAATACTAGTCATACTTTCAAGGCCTTCTCACCTCTGAGCGGGAAATTAAGTACCCGGGGGTGAACGCTGAAGATTGTATTAGGAGCCGTCTGGAGTCTTGAAGTTGTCACTTTTGTATTCGGAACTCATTTAATCTACTGGTACTTCTATTCTTTATCTTATATAATGTTTTATGATATTATTGCCATGATTAGCGAGTAGTTATCTTTAGTGTATGCTATGATGTAAGCAGGTATAATGCCAAAATAATATTATGGTTTGTGTATGCTGTTGAAATGCTTTTCGATTATGCTTTAAACTCAATCGCTTTTCCAACTAATAGAACGTAGTTATAGGCTCTGTTATTGGGAAGTCGCGAACCCCGATTCAAAGTACACTATCTGTGTCACCCCTTGGTAAGAGAAGTCTATCGGATACAACGTAACATCGACTGAGGCACACCGGTTGTAGTAAGTCTATCAAGCATTGGATTCCGACTAAGGACTCTTTCATAGTGAAACATCTGACTAGACCCCTAGTACATTGTCGGTCCTAGACCATGCTAGTGTAGTCAGCAAGCATATAAACTTTGTACGTGCACGCTAAAGCACATCGGTTGTTGTAAGCTGTACCTCTGCTAAGTAAGGCCATGGAACACGGTTAGTGTTGACCAGTACACTGCACCATAATGCGGTCTCAAGTATTGCACCCCGCTTGAGGGATTCTTAGTTAATTAAGGAACTATTTGTTTAGACACATAAAGGATTGGACCGTTAGGATAATCGAACGTGTTCATGGAAGTCGGACTTGACTTGGCCATGGTGTTCTTTATGGTTGAACTCTTTTTAAGGGCCTAACTATCTTTTACCAATCATTAACGAAAGCATTGAAGCACATCACGTCTCTCGGATATGGTACACCATGTATTCTATTATGCTTAACAAAGTTTAGACCATTTTGGAATGTTAATACGTCACCCAACCGAGTCGCTTAATTGGATGAGCCGTCTGAATGTGTATGCCTGTAGTCAGACTGCACGGGCGTCAGGGGTAAGGGACGTTGCTGTCTATTCAGAATCTTCAAGTCTAATGCAACACCCAGTGACATGTCTTATGACAGGGGCGTTTAGGACCAGTGTAATGAATACAAGGCTCCTGCCTATTCATGAGCCATCATTCCATAATCTCGGCAGAATAACTGATGAAGTCATAGTATGCACTTACTTTAACCTTATCTGAATTACAAATTTTATCGCATTTACTTTATCTATCTTATAAACTAGAAAATCCCAAAAATAAATATTCACTACTCCCTAACTATCTTAGGTTACAATATAGGTTCGATGTTACTGATATCTCAAAAATACGACTCTAGGTCATACTTCCCTTACTTATAAGGAGTAGTAAGATTTAGGCCCCGCTAAATATAAATTTAAAACAGTACCCTCTGTAGTGACCCGAACTTTTCCATGTTTATATATATATTAAATGAAATTGTTATTTACATGATTAAGTGTTTCCAACATGTTAAGCAATCAAACTTGTTAATACTTGATTAATTGAAATAGGTTTCATATAGACAATTGACCACCCAAGTTGACCGGTGATTCACAAACGTTAAAACTTGTAAAAATTATACGATGACATATATATGGTTATATATATAGTTAACATGATTTTATTATAAGTATGTATCTCATTAGGTATTTTAACAATGAGTTATATACATAAAAATGAGACTATTAATTTAAGAAACTCGAAAACGATATATATAACGATTATCGTTATAACAACGTCTTACTAGATACATATGAATCATATTAAGATATTGATACACTTGGTTAATTATGTTAAATGATAAGTAAATATATTATTAAGTGTATTAACAATGAAATACATATGTAAAAATAAGACTACTAACTTAATGATTTCGAAACGAGACATATATGTAACGATTATCGTTGTAACGACATTTAACTGTATATATATCATACTAGGATATATTATATATCATAATATCATGATAATATAACAATTTAACATCTCCTTTGTTATAATAAACAATGGGTTAACAACATTCAACAAGATCGTTAACCTAAAGGTTTCAAAACAACATTTACATGTAACGACTAACGATGACTTAACGACTCAGTTAAAATGTATATACATGTAGTGTTTTAATATGTATTCATACACTTTTGAAAGAATTCAAGACACTTATCAAAATACTTCTACTTAACAAAAATGCTTACAATTACATCCTCGTTCAGTTTCATCAACAATTCTACTCGTATGCACCCGTATTCGTACTCGTACAATACACATCTTTTAGATGTATGTACTATTGGTATATACACTCCAATGATTAGCTCTTAGTAGCCCATGTGAGTCACCTAACACATGTGGGAACCATCATTTGGCAACTAGCATGAAATATCTCATAAAATTACAAAAATATGAGTAATCATTCATGACTTATTTACATGAAAACAAAATTACATATCCTTTATATCTAATCCATACACGAACGACCAAAAACACCTACAAACACTTTCATTCTTCAATTTTCTTCATCTAATTGATCTCTCTCAAGTTCTATCTTCAAGTTCTAAGTGTTCTTCATAAATTCCAAAAGTTCTAGTTTCATAAAATCAAGAATACTTCCAAGATTGCAAGTTTACTTCCAAGTTTTCTAAATCCATTCCAAGTAATCATCCAAGATCAAGAAACCTTTGTTACTTACAGTAGGTTATCTTTCTAATACAAGGTAATAATCATATTCAAACTTTAATTCAATTTCTATAACTATAACAATCTTATTTCGAGTGGAAATCTTACTTGAAATTGTTTTCGTGTCATGATTCTGCTTCAAGAACTTTCAAGCCATCCAAGGATCCTTTGAAGCTAGATCTATTTTTCTCATTTCCAGTAGGTTTATCCAGGAACTAAAGGTAGTAATGATGTTCATAACATCATTCGATTCATACATATAAAGCTATCTTATTCGAAGGTTTAAACTTGTAATCACTAGAACATAGTTTAGTTAATTCTAAACTTGTTCGCAAATAAAAGTTAATCCTTCTAACTTGACTTTTAAAATCAACTAAACACATGTTTTATATCTATATGATATGCTAACTTAATGATTTAAAACCTGGAAACACAAAAAACACCGTAAAATCGGATTTACGCAGTCGTAGTAACACCGCGGGCTGTTTTGGGTTAGTTAATTAAAAACTATGATAAACTTTGATTTAAAAGTTGTTATTCTGGGAAAAAGATTTTTATTATGAACATGAAACTATATCCAAAAATTATGGTTAAACTCAAAGTGGAAGTATGTTTTCTAAAATGGTCATCTAGACGTCGTTCTTTCGACTGAAATGACTACCTTTACAAAAACGACTTGTAACTTATTTTTCTGAATATAAACCTATACTTTTTCTATTTAGATTCATAAAATAGAGTTCAATATGAAACCATAGCAATTTGATTCACTCAAAACGGATTTAAAATGAAGAAGTTATGGGTAAAACAAGATTGGATAATTTTTCTCATTTTAGCTACGTGAAAATTGGTAACAAATCTATTCCAACCATAACTTAATCAACTTGTATTGTATATTATGTAATCTTGAGATACCATAGACTTGTATACAATGTTTTGACCTATCATGTCGACACATCTATATATATTTTGGAACAACCATAGACACTCTATATGTGAATGTTGGAGTTAGCTATACAGGGTTGAGGTTGATTCCAAAATATATATAGTTTGAGTTGTGATCAATACTGAGATACGTATACACTGGGTCATGGATTGATTCAAGATAATATTTATCGATTTATTTCTATACATCTAACTGTGGACAACTAGTTGTAGGTTACTAACGAGGACAGCTGACTTAATAAACTTAAAACATCAAAATATATTAAAAGTGTTGTAAATATATTTTGAACATACTTTGATATATATGTATATATTGTTATAGGTTCGTGAATCAACCAGTGGCTAAGTCTTACTTCCCGACGAAGTAAAAATCTGTGAAAGTGAGTTCCACTTTTAAAATCTAATATTTTTGGGATGAGAATACATGCAGGTTTTATAAATGATTTACAAAATAGACACAAGTACGTGAAACTACATTCTATGGTTGAATTATCGAAATCGAATATGCCCCTTTTTATTAAGTCTGGTAATCTAAGAATTAGGGAACAAACACACTAATTGACGTGAATCCTAAAGATAGATCTATTGGGCCTAACAAACCCCATCCAAAGTACCGGATGCTTTAGTACTTCGAAATTTATATCATATCCGAAGGGTGTCCCGGAATGATGGGGATATTCTTATATATGCATCTTGTTAATGTCGGTTACCAGGTGTTCACCATATGAATGATTTTTATCTCTATGTATGGGATGTGTATTGAAATATGAAATCTTGTGGTCTATTGTTACGATTTGATATATATAGGTTAAACCTATAACTCACCAACATTTTTGTTGACGTTTAAAGCATGTTTATTCTCAGGTGAATACTAAGAGCTTCCGCTGTTGCATACTAAAATAAAGACAAGATTTGGAGTCCATGTTTGTATGATATTGTGTAAAAACTGCATTCAAGAAACTGATTTCGATGTAACATATTTGTATTGTAAACCATTATGTAATGGTCGTGTGTAAACAGGATATTTTAGATTATCATTATTTGATAATCTACGTAAAGCTTTTTAAACCTTTATTTATAAAATAAAGGTTATGGTTTGTTTTAAAAATGAATGCAGTCTTTGAAAAACGTCTCATATAGAGGTCAAAACCTTGCAACGAAATCAATTAATATGGAACGTTTTTAATCAATAAGAACGGGACATTTCAGTTGGTATCCGAGCGTTGGTCTTAGAGAACCAGAAAATTTGCATTAGTGTGTCTTATCGAGTTTGTTAGGATGCATTAGTGAGTCTGGACTTCGACCGTGTTTTCTTTAAAAATGATTGCTTAACATTTTTGTTGGAAACTATATATTATTAACATGTATATATTATGTGATATATTAATCTCTTAACATGTTTAATATTGTGTGATAGATGTCTACCTCTAGCACAAATCCCATTGACTCACCTAATAATAACGAATAGTTGAATATATATTGGACTGATTCACAAGTTCCCGAAGAAGAACCGAAAGAAGAATCAGAACCGGAAGAAGAATCAGAACCGGAAGAGGAGGAACCGGAGGAGGAAATAGAACCGTTGGGGGAAATAATAAAACGATTAAGTAAAAGAAAATCCTCAACCAACCGACCAAGGTTAACTATGGTCAATGGTGTTTCCGCCAAGGAAGCAAAATATTGGGAGGATTATGAAATGCCCCGTCCTAATCCATCCGGACGAAGTCCATATCGATTATGAACGATTCACAACAGTTGATTACATCGCGAGGTACTTGACCTCTATATGATACATTTTACAAACATTGCATTCATTTTTGAAAGACAAACATCTAAAGTAGACATACATGCATCACATTTCATAATATATCAGACTATCAACGACTTAATAATAATCTCGATGAACTCAACGACTCGAATGTAACGTCTTTTGAAATATGCTATGAATGACTCCAAGTAATATCTTTAAAATGAGCAAATGCACAGCGGAAGATTTCTTTCGTACCTGAGAATAAACATGCTTTCAAGTGTCAACCAAAAGGTTGGTGAGTTCATTAGTTTATCATAAATAATCATTTAATAATTTTAATAGACCACAAGATTTCATATTTCCATTTCTCATAATCATACGTCCCATGCATAGAGACAAAAATATCATCCATATGGATTGAACACCTGGTAACCGACATTCACAATATGCATATAAGAATATCCTCATCATTCCGGGATCCTCCTTCGGACATGATATAAATTTCGAAGTACTAAAGCATTCGGTACTTTGGATGGGGCTTGTTGGGCCCGATAGATCTATCTTTAGAGTTCGCGTCAATTAGGGTTTCTGTTCCCTAATTCTTAGATTACCAGACTATATAGGGTGATATTCGATTTGATAATCCAACCATAGAATGTAGTTTCGATTACTCGTGTCTATTTCGTAAAACATTTATAAAAGCAGTGCATGTATTCTCAGTTCCAAAAATATATATATAAAAAGGGAGTAATGAAAAATCACCTAATGTATTTTGTAGTAAAAATACATATGACTATACTGAACAATGCAGGGTTGGCTTCGGATTTACGAACCTATATTATTCATATATATATATTAATATATATAATTGTAATTGAACAAATTCATATATTATAACTTACGTTATATAGTAAATATATTTAATTTATGTATACATAATTAAAGTGATTAGTGTTTAGATAGTTATATTAATATACATTTAGTTAGTATTATATTAAAAATACCTAATTTGTTATATATGACTATTCGTATAAAATTCATTAATATGATTAATACATAATATCACCTATAATTATAATGTATGTATTAAGTATATTTTAGGTAAGAATATAGTTATTTGTAACAAAATGTTAGTTTTGATAATAATAACTTACTAATAACAATAACTTTCTTAATATCGATGATACTAATAATAATAACGAACTTGTTAAAATTGATACTTATGTTAGTAATAATAACAATAAAACTAATAATTACAAAAATGATGTTAATACTATTATTAGTGAAAAATAATAATAACGATACTTCTAAAAAGGTTGATAATAATGATATTATTAATAATGTTAATAATATTAATGATGATAATGAAAATAATGATAATCCTTAATGATACTAGTAGTAGTAATAATAACTAATAATAACCTTATTAGTAACAATAATAATAATATTTGGTAGTAATAATCACACTAATAATAATAAGTGTTAATTAATAATAATATTAATAATTATATTACTACTAGTAATAAATACAATCAAATTAATAATAACACTAATAAATACAATCAAATTAATAATAACACAATTGATAAAAACTTTAATTATATCAAATAATAATAATAACCATAATAATAATAATAATAAATATAGCATAATAAAAGGGATCTACCTTTAAATAAGCTTTTTATAAAAGAATGCCTCACGCGAGGCTCGAACCCGCGATCTCTCTAATCTCAACATACTCATCAAACCATTCGGCCATTTAAGCTTTTCTGGAATTAAAACCCTTTCAATTAAATATAACTCGTAATTAGTTTTAGGCTCAACTTCATCTTCTTCAATAAAAATTCACAGAATCATAATAACAGGGTTTTGAAATTCTTCAAATAATTATAAGTTATCGTTTATTAACTGGTTTGTATTAATAGGAAAATGAAATAAAAAATAAAATAAAAAAAAGCCTGCTGTGCAGGTTCGTTGTTTTAAAAAAAATAATATAAACTTTGATTTTAATTTTGAAGTTGTTATACATTATATTTACAACATAAAGTATGTTGTAAATCATATTTAGAAACTTTATGGATTGTTAATTTTATCAGAAACATCAAAACTTTTATAAATTTTATGATGAACACAACTTTGACCTTTTTTAGTATTTACCTTTGACTTGCAAATTCGTGCTCGATATTGGGAATTGAGAGCTGAGATTTGGCAGATAGTTTGAGTGGATTATTTCTAACAACTCTGCATTACAGGATTTGGCTAATTGGTTCAAGTTTTGATTCTTGCCAAAAAGTAGAACATACAGAGGATGTAAAAGAAAAAAAAAATCGAGTTTTTCTATTTAATTTCCCATATGAAAGCATCTGATATTGATTGAGATTGAATATGGTATCAAGGAATTGACTGGTCTCTGTTTATTGAGCTACTCGTTCTGTTGTTAGTGAAAATGGTCGACTCATTTTTACTCAGACAAGAAAATATAGGGTAAATAAAAATAAAATAAATAAAGTAGATATAGATGTATAACTGCTTTTGTAATGTTCTTGTGAGTGGATATCAATTTTAACCAGATTAGAGACAGAAGCATCAATCTAGAATAGTTAGATAGTGAAATTAAACAACTTCGTAGGATTAGTTCAAGTTCATGATTTATATAATTTATAATTAATACCAATATATAGTAATAATAATATTAATAATAAAAATAAAAATAATTAATAATACAGCTAATGATCATACAATTGGTAGTAATTATTTAATGTTAATAATGATAAAATGCATTATTTTCCAATAACTATAAGAATAATACTAATATTGTATAATAATAATAATATTGATTCTTAAAGGTAATACTTGGTAATTCTAGTAATATCTATTTACATGTTTTAATTTTTATATCTCTCTTATTAATATTACTATTAATAATAGTAATGAGATTGATATAAATAATTATACTTATCAAATCTCATGTGTATAGATATACATATATATACATTTATAACGAACTGGTAATATTAATAGTTCTGCAATCAATAATAATGAAGGTATTATAATAACTATATTTTAACTTATAATTATATTTAACATGATATTACATATTATTAATTATGTAATGCTTATTATTATATGATAACATATTTAATATTTGTGTGTATATATATATATATTTACTTGATAACATTTTATTTATTTTGTATACTACTTTACACATTTAACCCAAATGATTAAATGATATAATATTCATTCAACTTAATATATGCTCTTAAATTCTATTTACATATTTATTTTCACTCACACATATCTATTTACATTTAATTGTTCGTGAATCGTCGAGAGCAGTCGAAGGTCAATTGAATATATGAAACAGTTCAAGAATATTCGAGACTCAATATTACAGACTTTGCTTATCGTATCGAAACCATATAAAGATTAAGTTTAAATATGGTCGGAAATTCCCGGGCCATCACAGTACCTACCCGTTAAAGAAATTTCGTCCCGAAATTTGAGTGAGGTCGTCATGGCTAACAATAAATATGTTTTCCTGACGAATATGAGCTGATAAATAGAGTTTTATCATTATTGAATAATTTGGATAAAACGATTCGATTACTCGAAGCGTACGAGTGAAGCTATCACAAAAGAGTGAAATGAATAAATGAAGTTTCGTTTTAACTTCTGACGTTACCTTGGTTGAATTCCGGAATTCAAGGGATTTAGAGAAAATCTTCGAAATCTAAAAGATTTGATTCTTCGGCGAGTAAGGAAATTAAGATCTCTATAATTAAATACGATGATCTGCCTCGATTACTCTGTCTGATATTTCCATTATAAATTAAGCTCTTTCGTTCCATTATTCTCACCATTCCCATACTCTCTTCCTTAGTTCATACATCCAAAAGATTGTGGAAATGCTTAATCCAGTTCTAATCCTTGTCCTTATCCTTACTATCATAACATTCATTCTCCTTTTCCAACTTCCACCCGAGGAATCTGCTTACTTCTACTTTGCTCTTGGGTTATAGTGCTTTTAATTCTCCCGTGTCTTTATGTTGCGATAAACATTGATATACACGGTTTGTAATGCGTTGTTATCGTGCTTTATATTTCTCCTTATATTTCAATGTCCCCCTTTCTATTTCCTATAATCATTGTCATCCACAGTTAATACTCCCTCCTATTTGTTGCGATTTATACTCCAATTTCTGTTTTGGAGCTTTGTCCCTTCGTTTCTTCTTCTTGCGATTGGGCATCTCTTGTAATGGTCCAGAATTCGTAGATATAAGTTTCAGAATGAACATTGTTAATGTTCTATGAAAGAAATGGTAATAGCACAATTTGACTGGTCAAATTACCAGAATTTAAGGAAAGATAGGACTATCAAGAAAAATACGTTCTTGATATGTTTATAGATTAGACAGAACGTAAGAGTCGTGTAACATGGCACATGATGACGTTATAATCTGTGAATCATCACGTTCCATTAGAAACTCAGCATGAATTACTGTAATATAATTACGTTGATCAAGTGTCATTATATTATACTAACTCATGCATCAGTTCCCAACACTACTTCATTAACATTCATATTTTAAGCTCGAAAGTTTACAGAATATAGAAACTAACAGTTTCTATATGATGTAACACTGATAGCACGAAGAGATTAATGATTTCAGATAAGAATAGTTATGAAAATATCTTCAGAAATATGGAAGATATTTATAATGAAAGATACGATGATATCTTGAAATTTCTAATATCGATGGATGATGAAGAATATTTATCCATAAGGGTTTAGATTCGGAAGCAAGGTATTCGCTAAAGATTTCATCAGAAACAGAATCATTTGGATTCTTTGAAGTCAAACTTATTCTTTGTGACTTGTCCACGGCTTCCTTCATAGTTTCGCATAATTCGCTTTTCGGTACTAAATTTTCTATTGAATGTTTCCAATATAATGATACACAAGAAGCACGAGGAGGTATATAATTTCGGACGAGAATATTTATGAAAATATCCTCAGAAATATCGAAGATATTGATGATGATATTTTGAAATTTCTAAGCTCGATAGTTGATGGAGAAAGATTTTCCGCAAGATTTTTAACATGACTTCGGAGCAAGATATTCTCTAAAGATTTCAACGGATCCAGAATTACATGAATCCTTTGAATATAGGGTTTGGTCCTTGTATTTATCCTTGGGCTCCTTCATGGGTAGCTAAATCTGTTTTTCAATACTCAATTTTCTATCGAGCGTTCCTAACACTCCTTTCTTTATCATCAAACTTTTGGCCGTTTAGACCATCTACCATATTTCTGTTTCCTCTGCATTTAATGCCATGATATCTGAATCATCAGTTATTAATCCGAGGTGGTTTTAGGAGAATTGTGTTTTTAGATGATTAAACGCTGATGGTAATATGGTGGAATATGGAAGGTTCCCTGGTAACAACAAAAGAGCACGTGTATATCAACGTTATAATAAGGTTGTTTCGTACGAAAAGTCGAAATTGTCTTGTGGAGCTGTGACAAAATTGACTAATTTTGAAAAGGAATTGCAAAGTTATTTTTGGTAATAACAATGCCAAAAAAAATTTTAACACAGATACGTGTTTAACGTTTACTCAGGTTCCGAGTGTTTTCAGGTGCATAACTATATGCATTAACCTTTTCTTCCATAGATGAAGTGCGGTTGGTTCATCCTCTCGATTGAGGTGTTTTCAAGAATCATAAAAGGTTTGAAAATAGACTGGAATTGTCAAGATACAAATGAGGTTTAAGATGAAATCAAGTGGCAACTTGAAGAATTATTTAGTTTCATATGTTATAATCAGTATTTTAATTCATTTTGATTGTCCAATATTATTCATCCACAGTTAACAGTTCAATAATTTATATACAGTTTAATATATAATATTCGAAGTAATTAATACGTGTCGTGACCCGTATACGTCTCAGACTCGATCACAACTCAAAGTATATATATTATTGTAGAATGAACCTCAACCCTGTATAGAAAACTCGATCATTACTGCATATAGAGTGTCTATGGTGATTCCAAATAATATATATAGATGCGTCGATATGATATGTCAAAACCTTGTATACGTGTCCCGATATTTAAAGTGCGTAAAATAAATAACAGAAATTAAATAACGATAAATAAAGTGCGTAAAGTAAATAACATAAATTAAATGACGATAAATAAAATTGCGAGAATGTAAATTACGATAAAATAAATTGCGATAAACAAAATGTAATCAGTTAGCTAGGAACAGTTAGCTAGGATTTTGTTAGCGTGGATTCTTAATAGAATTTCATATTGTTAATTAATCTGTTTCTAATCAATTTTTATTGTGTCGATTATTTCTTCGTTATGCCATTTCATGGATTCTGATAGATCAAAATCCAAATATGTAATTGGATGAATATGGTTATTATGTGGTGAACGGATTTGTATATCGGTGGATGTAAGTAGGATAGTATATGACTTGTTGAAACAGATTCGAAGAACGTACAATGTAACTTATTAATGTGAAATTTAAATAGTCCTCGGGTATTACCTACCCGTTAAAATATTTTCACCATTAACAGTTTGTACAAGAGAATTTTTAATTACAATCTTTATGAAAACATATATACATATATATTTTCTTCAGATGTATTCATGGATTTAATGAGTTAATATAATATTAAACTCATTTGCTTTTCGGTTGGAACTAGAATAAATAATCTTTAAAACTTTAGAGATTACATATTCGACATGTCGAACGAAGATCATACTCAAAGTACAGATGATGATATTGAAGCATGGATTGTTGATGGTACTGGTGCTGTTATTGATTGTACTGTTGGTGCCGGTGATGTTGCTGAAGCTGGTACATTTTGCACCATATTCTCCGAATTGATTATTCAAGCGCGAAGTTTGTTGACTTATTACTCCAGGATGATTGTCGGTCGGAACGAGCTGATGAATAAGGTTTAGAATCTGAGATGGTATATGATCGTGACGAGATACTATAAAAATGAGAGAGAAAATAGTGTCTCGAACAGGTTCTCCGGTAAGCGCTTCAGGTTCATTGTCAAGAGGTTAATTCGGTTGGTGGAAGGGATCTCCTTTTACGCGTCTTCATTAATTAAGTCGACTATGAACTCATCAGATGAATTGGGGATGGCAGATTGATTGATTCATTCTGGTGACACCGCTTTCGGAGCTTAGGTGAATATCCATGTTGGAATAGCTGTCGAAATAACTATCGGGATAGCTATCGAAATCTGAGGGACTCGAACTGGTTGAGGGATTCATCTCGTACGATCAGATGAAGGATTTTCGATAAGAAATAGATTATAGGATGTAGATTAGTACCCTGCAATACATAATTTACATATGCATATATAATACTAAAATCCCATAAGTTACGGAGGAATCTACGGAATATGTTAGGCAAAGTTTACGGTAACAGACATGCTAAGATATGAATTAGCAGATACGCTAAGATATGAATTTGTCTATACACTATTCATGCAGTCGATGCAGTAAAATGTGTCTAGACTAAGAATAATAGACAAGTGATTCCCTAAGAATGATAAGAAGACAATTTCTGACAAAAATGATAAGCAAAACTTCTGACATGCAGACACGGCCGAAGTCCAAACTCACTAATGCATCCTAACAACTTATCAGTTAGACACACTAATGCAGACCTGGTTCGCTAAGACCACCGCTCTGATACCAACTGAAATGCCCCGTCCTAATCCATCCGGACGAAGTCCATATCGATTATGAACGATTCACAACAGTTGATTACATCGCGAGGTACTTGACCTCTATATGATACATTTTACAAACATTGCATTCATTTTTGAAAGACAAACATCTAAAGTAGACATACATGCATCACATTTCATAATATATCAGACTATCAACGACTTAATAATAATCTCGATGAACTCAACGACTCGAATGTAACGTCTTTTGAAATATGCTATGAATGACACCAAGTAATATCTTTAAAATGAGCAAATGCACAGCGGAAGATTTCTTTCGTACCTGAGAATAAACATGCTTTCAAGTGTCAACCAAAAGGTTGGTGAGTTCATTAGTTTATCATAAATAATCATTTAATAATTTTAATAGACCACAAGATTTCATATTTCCATTTCTCATAATCATACGTCCCATGCATAGAGACAAAAATATCATCCATATAGATTGAACACCTGGTAACCGACATTCACAATATACATATAAGAATATCCCCATCATTCCGGGATCCTCCTTCGGACATGATATAAATTTTTCGAAGTACTAAAGCATCCGGTACTTTGGATGGGGCTTGTTGGGCCCGATAGATCTATCTTTAGAGTTCGCGTCAATTAGGGTTTCTGTTCCCTAATTCTTAGATTACCAGACTATATAGGGTGATATTCGATTTGATAATCCAACCATAGAATGTAGTTTCGAGTACTCGTGTCTATTTCGTAAAACATTTATAAAAGCAGTGCATGTATTCTCAGTCCCAAAAATATATATATAAAAAGGGAGTAATGAAAACTCACCTAATGTATTTTGTAGTAAAAATACATATGACTATACTGAACAATGCAGAGTTGGCCTCGGATTTACAAACCTATATCATTCATATATATATATATTAATATATATAATTGTAATTGAACAAATTCATATATTATAACTTACGTTATATAGTAAATATATTTAATTTATGTATACATAATTAAAGTGATTAGTGTTTAGATAGTTATATTAATATACATTTAGTTAGTATTATATTAAAAATACCTAATTTGTTATATATGACTATTCGTATAAAATTCATTAATATGATTAATACATAATATCACCTATAATTATAATGTATGTATTAAGTATATTTTAGGTAAGAATATAGTTATTTGTAACAAAATGTTAGTTTTGATAATAATAACTTACTAATAACAATAACTTTCTTAATATCGATGATACTAATAATAATAACGAACTTGTTAAAATTGATACTTATGTTAGTAATAATAACAATAAAACTAATAATTAAAAAAATGATGTTAATACTATTATTAGTGAAAAATAATAATAACGATACTTCTAAAAAGGTTGATAATAATGATATTATTAATAATGTTAATAATATTAATGATGATAATGAAAATAATGATAATCCTTAATGATACTAGTAGTAGTAATAATAACTAATAATAACCTTATTAGAAACAATAATAATATTTGGTAGTAATAATCACACTAATAATAATAAGTGTTAATTAATAATAATATTAATAATTATATTACTACTAGTAATAAATACAATCAAATTAATAATAACACTAATAAATACAATCAAATTAATAATAATACAATTGATAAAAACTGTAATTATATCAAATAATAATAATAACCATAATAATAATAATAATAAATATAGCATAATAAAAGGGATCTACCTTTAAATAAGCTTTTTATAAAAGAATGCCTCACGCGAGGCTCGAACCCGCGACCTCTCTAATCTCAACATACTCATCAAACCATTCGGCCATTTAAGCTTTTCTGGAATTAAAACCCTTTCAATTAAATATAACTCGTAATTAGTTTTAGGCTCAACTTCATCTTCTTCAATAAAAATTCATTCGATCCAAATTCACAGAATCATAATAACAGGGTTTTGAAATTCTTCAAATAATTATAAGTTATCGTTTATTAACTGGTTTGTATTAATAGGAAAACGAAATAAAAAAAATAAAATAAAATAAAAAGCCTGCTGTGCAGGTTCGTTGTTTTAAAAAAAATAATAATATAATCTTTGATTATAATTTTGAAGTTGTTATACATTATATTTACAACATAAAGTATGTTGTAAATCATATTTAGAAACTTTATGGATTGTTAATTTTATCAGAAACATCAAAACTTTTATAAATTTTACAATGAACACAACTTTGACCTTTTTTTAGTATTTACCTTTGACTTGCAAATTCGTGCTCGATATTGGGAATTGAGAGCTGAGATTTGGCAGATAGTTTGAGTGGATTATTTCTTACAACTCTGCATTACAGGATTTGTCTAATTGGTTCAAGTTTTGATTCTTGCCAAAAAGTAGAACATACAGAGGATGTAAAAGAAAAAAAAAATCGAGCTTTTCTATTTAATTTCCCATATGAAAGCATCTGATATTGATTGAGATTGAATATGGTATCAAGGAATTGACTGGTCTCTGTTTATTGAGCTACTCGTTCTGTTGTTAGTGAAAATGGTCGACTCATTTTTACTCAGACAAGAAAATATAGGGTAAATAAAAATAAAATAAATAAAGTAGATATAGATGTATAACTGCTTTTGTAATGTTCTTGTGAGTGGATATCAATTTTAACCAGATTAGAGACAGAAGCATCAATCTAGAATAGTTAGATAGTGAAATTAAACAACTTCGTAGGATTAGTTCAAGTTCATGATTTATATAATTTATAATTAATACCAATATATAGTAATAATAATATTAATAATAAAAATAAAAATAATTAATAATACAGCTAATGATCATACAATTGGTAGTAATTATTTAATGTTAATAATGATAAAATGCATTATTTTCCAATAACTATAAGAATAATACTAATATTGTATAATAATAATAATATTGATTCTTAAAGGTAATACTTGGTAATTCTAGTAATATCTATTTACATGTTTTAATTTTTATATCTCTCTTATTAATATTACTATTAATAATAGTAATGAGATTGATATAAATAATTATACTTATCAAATCTCATGTGTATAGATATACATATATATACATTTATAACGAACTGGTAATATTAATAGTTCTGCAATCAATAATAATGAAGGTATTATAATAACTATATTTTAACTTATAATTATATTTAACATGATATTACATATTATTAATTATGTAATGCTTATTATTATATGATAACATATTTAATATTTGTGTGTATATATATATATATATTTACTTGATAACATTTTATTTATTTTGTATACTACTTTACACATTTAACCCAAATGATTAAATGATATAATATTCATTCAACTTAATATATGCTCTTAAATTCTATTTACATATTTATTTTCACTCACACATATCTATTTACATTTAATTGTTCGTGAATCGTCGAGAGCAGTCGAAGGTCAATTGAATATATGAAACAGTTCAAGAATATTCGAGACTCAATATTACAGACTTTGCTTATCGTATCGAAACCATATAAAGATTAAGTTTAAATATGGTCGGAAATTCCCGGGTCATCACAGATTACCAATTCTCCGATGAATCGGATTTCGACGAGAATTCCGATGATGTTATAGAAATTACCCCAACTGAATTTAAAAAGGCAAAAGAAAATAATAAGGGAAAGGGCATAAAAATAGAGAAATCTAATTCCAACCCCGATGAACTTTATATGTATCGTCAACCCCCGAAGCCCTTAAGTTGTAACAATGACCCGGGAACCTCTAAACCACCAGGTTTTTCAAAACCGTTGTGGAAAATGACAGCTCGTATTAGGGGAACATCATATATCCCTAGAAACTTGGCAAAACGAACCAAAACCGAAGAAGAAGAAACGAGCGAGTCGGAATAAGATAGTTGTATTCGTGTGGTGTAATATATGTAATATAGTGTGCTTATGCTTTATGATATATGTAAAAATTGATTGTATTAATAAGTATTTTTTTTTTATGAATCTAACTCTTGTCTATTTTACAGTATAAAAACACAAAATGGATAGACAACCCAATATTTTAAGAGACCTACCCGGAGACATGATTGATGAAATCTTGTCTAGAGTCGGTCAGAATTCTTCAGCACAACTATTTACGACGAAATCAGTTTGTAAGACATTCGAAAAACGTTCCAAGAATGTCTTCGTTTATAAGAGACTTTCGTTTGAAAGATGGGGGATATCACATTGGGAAACCCATAAGTTACGATGTGTTTACTTTGACGCATATATTGCGGGGAACCCAAATGCTATTTTACGCAACGGGTTAAGAAATTATTTTGACTCAATATATCCGAATATAGGACTTCATGATTTAGAAAAAGCGGCTAACATGCAACGTAAAGAAGCATGCTATACTTACGGGTTAGTAATGTTCGCTTCTCACCAAAGTGAGAAAAAGAACATCGGGCTACAACTATTAAACAAAACATTCCCACAAGTGACGGAGTCGGTAATTGGGGTAAGAAATGTGTAACGTCCTCCCAATAGGGTCTGGAAGGAACGTCACTAATATCAAAACATACCAACATATTATAATAAATGAGAACAATACTAAATGATGAATTTAACTTTAATGAGTACGCAGTGGAAAATGAAATATCGTTACAATGACAGGAATAACAATATCGTAAATGTTCACATGCAGAAGTAATAAATGCGATATCTCTTGATCCTATGTCCAAGTAGCATCACATAAGTAATAAGTATAAGAGCTTGAATCAAACAGCACCTGGGACAAAACATGCTAAAGTGTCAACCAAAAAGGTTGAGTGAAGTTCATAGGTTTAACAAAAAGTTTGTCGTTGTTTTAGACCACAAGATTTAGTTTGTAAAGTTGATCTCCCGCAGGATCAAAAAGTTATGCCAATGCGTGATATTTAGACTAAACGTTCAAGTTTGCCCCATGACAAGTTGTGTCTGTCCTTGTCGGTTTAATTTCATTATTAAGTAATACAATGACTTGGTCAAATGTATCGGGGACGTTACTCCCGATAGGCCTACCCCCAATAATTAAGCATGCCGCAGCAATTAAAAATATCACTGTAGGGACTTAGTCGGACATAGCCGGGTATAGCATAGTTTAACAGTTTGGTACTTGTGTCTAAAGTGTAAAAAGTAAAAACAGCATGTGTCTCACTCCAAGTAAAGTAAGTAAGTTTGCTAGCAATTAAAGAGGGGCTATGAATTCACCTTAGTAAGTAGAGAGAGAGAGAGTTATTCCTCGGAATAAAGAGTTGAACGAGTGAGCAGGAAAATCAACCTATTGACATTTAAGAGTAGTTAAGTGTTTTGCCTATGTTTAAGTTTAAGTATGTGTTTAAGTATAGTTTGTTTTACTAAGTTTCTATTCCTAGTAAGTTACTATTTTTATAAAGTTTCCATTTTTAGAAAGTTTCTTATTTTACTAAGTTTCTATGACTAGAGAGTTTCTACTTTTATCAGTGTTTTCCATTTTAGGATACTTGTCGTATTAGATAAGCTTCCAATCACCCCTTTCCCTTCGAATGGCTAATTTAGATCTAGGGGCTTGAGCCATAGGACCCTTTAAATCGGAAATCCAAACCCTCTACCTAGAATCTCATAGAAACCATTCGTCAAGAAAGTTCGAAGATCTATACATCTCTAATACATATCCTAAAATGTTTTTATGTTACAATATAAGTAGTAGGTTATAGGTGCTAGTAATAGTAATAGTGTATACATGTTATTTATTTTATTTTTAATTGCATATAATTTATAACATTATTTACATATTTCGGTAAAAATAATAACCGAAGTAAAAAGTAAAAAGTAAAAAGTAAAAAGTAAAAAAAATAAAAAGTAAGAAAAGAATACTTACTAGTAGTAATTCTTCAAAGAGAGAATGAGAGAAATTTTGGTGTGAGTTTGAATGAGAAATGAGGGGTATTTATACTTGAAAAAATTAGGTAAAAAGAATAAAATAATTAAAATAAAAAGAAATATTTTAATTCTTAATGAGATTTTAAAATTAAAATATATTAAATGTTAGGTCATGGGATAATGCACAAAATAAAATAATAAAAGTAGTTTTTCCATTACAATTTTTAATTAAAAAGTAATTTATTTATTTATTTTTTTTCATTTACTTTAAGGATTTTTTTTATATAAATAAACAAATTGATTTAATGCTTTTCCAAGAATATTTGTCAATAATATTTTTTTTTATTTTTGTTTTATTTAATTAATAAATACAAATTTTGCATAAAAATAATAAATAATTCGGTATTTTGTATTTTTAATAATAATTATGATTTTAATTATTAAACTATAGTTTTAGTAAGTTTGTAAATATTATTACATTTATATATAATTGGATTTATTATATAGTTAAATATATAATACATTAACTAAATAATAAAAGTGATACAAAGTTTATATACTTAGTTAAATTATGTCAAATTATATAAATTAATAATATATTATTTATTTAAGCGTACATTGTTGACTAAAAATTACTATTCGGTCAAAATTTAATTGTATATAACAACCCTTAATACATATAGTCAGACATATAACCCTAGGGTTAATTCAGTAATTTAGAAGTCGAAAAGTGAGGGGTGTTACAGTACCTCCCCGTTAATAAAAACTTCGTCGCGAAGTTTTAGGTAGACTTCTCGGATGCATCAGCGGTTGAGAAGAGATGGGGATATTTCTGTTTCATTTGGTCTTCACGTTCCCAGGTATGTTCGGGGCCTTGCGTGTTTTCCAAAGGATAGAATATTGTTTTGTTTCAAGCGTTTAAGTCATACAAACCATAATCTCTATAGGTTCTTCTATGAAGTGCATTTTATCATTAATGCAGAGATCATTCAAAATGATGATGTTATGCAAGTCATTTCAGTAAGTTGGATACATGAAATGTGTTATGAATAATATTGAGCTCATTTAAAACCTTGAGCGTTTATGCTGCAATATTAGGCAGACAAAACAGAGAGGAGTTCATGAAAATCATAGTCATGAAATTTGATAGAGATCGTTATTCTTTATAACAAGAATGATGAATTAGAGTTTTATCGACATTAAATAATATAGATAAAGTAATTCGATTATAGAAAGAGTATAAACGAAGCTATCGTAAAAGAGTAAATGAGAAAATTAAATGTTCGCCTTAACTTTTGACGTAGTTACGATTGATTTCCGGATTTCAATGAATTAAAGAAATCTTCGAAATCTTTATAAGATTTGATTTTCCGGTAATTACGGAAATTAGGATTTTCTTTAATTAAATGCGGTGAATTGCCTCGATTGCTGTGTCTGGAATTTTTGCTATAAATTAGCTTCTTCCGTTTCATTATCTTCACCACTTATATACTTTCTTTCTCAATTCATACTTCCAAAAGTTTTGTTAATATGCTCAATCTAGTTCTTGTCTTTGACATTATATTGGTTATCGCCACAATCATCCTTCTTTTCCAACTCCCACCAGAGGAGTCTGTTTACTTCTACTATGCTCTAGGATTTATTGTGTTTTTAGTTCTCCCGTGTCTTTATATTGCTATACGCATTGATATACACGGTTTGTAATTTCAGTGTTGTTATAAGGATTTATATTTTCCCTTATATGTCGAAGCTTCATGCTTTTGTAAAGCAAGTAACGGTCCAGAATTCGTAGGTATGAAGTTTCGAATGATCATGATATTCAAAGCAGAAGGAAAGGTAATAGCACGATTTGATTTGTCATATTACCAGAATATCCGAAAAAGACCGAATTATCAAGAAAAATATTTTCTTGATATGTTTAGAGTTTAAATAGATAAGAGTCGTGTAACATGGCAAATGATGATTATAAAGTCTATGAATCATCATCTTCCATTAAAAATTTAGCATGACTTACTGTAATATAATCACGTTGGCCTGACGTCATTATATTATACTAACTCATGCTTCAATTCCCAACACTACTTCAAATCATTCATAATTTAAACTTGAACTTTACAGAATATAGAAACTAAAACAGTTTCCTTTATGATGTGATAAAGATATCGCAAAGAGATAATTAATTGCTGACAAGAATCGTTATAAAGATATCTTCAGAAATATAGAGGATATTTATAATGAAAGATACAGTGATATCTCAGAATTTCTTAGTTCCAATGACGAGGAAAATTCTTTTGTTTCCTCTGCATTTAATGCTACCATATCTGAATCATTGGTTATAAATCCGAGATGGTTTCAAGAAATTTTATTTTTTAGATGATTAAACGCTGATTGTAATCGTCAACGGATCTAATGGTTAACGAATAGGCGTTGTTGATGATAATTTCGGTGGTTTGATGTGATAATTCATCATAGAATACGAATGAATATAATTCATGAATGTAGTGATCTTTAGGAAGATAACACCTGCTATGTGACGACCCGGGAATTTCTGACTAAATTTAAACTTAATCTTTATATGATTTCGATATGATAAGCAAAGTATGTAATGTTGAGTCTAGAAAATTTTGAACTGTTTCGTATATTCAATTGACCATCGACTGTTCTCGACGATTCACGAACAACTATTTGTAAATAGATATGTGTGTATATATATAAATAGTAATTGGAAGTATAATTTGAAATATTAAATGTTGTTGTTATGAAATATAATAATTATTATTATTAAAAACATATCTATATATAAATAAAAGTATATTATAAATAAATATTTAATGATTGTAATACTCGTTGGACGTTTCGATTATTATTTAGAGAAGTTTAATTCCAACTTATATTATTTTAAAATAAACGGTGATACGAAAATGAGTTCTATAAATTTTAGGCTTATTAAAAATGTATTTATGAACTATTTGTTAAGTTTTAACACTTTTTATATTTTACCTAGAAATGAGAGAGACAGTTGATGTAATTTTTATTTAACAAATTAGTGATCGAATTTTATACCATAATGACCAAAATAAATAAATATAGTTAATTTAAAAATATGGAATTTTTCTGTATACTTTTATCCGCCACTGATTAATAACGGAACATGAAATAGGAATCGTCGGTACAAGAGAACAAAGAAGAGGCGACTTAATATTTCTAAACACGTTTATTAAACTTCGATTATTATATTATAAACTCATTTTGTTTTATTACTTGAAAACATATACATGCACCGAATGAGTGGTTATATTACTATTTCCTTTTTTTCTCATTTACATTATATATGTACACATGTATACTCTCTCATCAAAAACAAAACCCACTAAAACTCCACTTGAGCACTACCACATTTGATTGTCAGCTCAATCATTCTTCATTATCTCTACCCTCTTTTCCAAAATGGCACGCCACCATCATTAATACACCATTCTTGCAACCATTCGATGGTAATCTACTGCTACTAATTCCGTTTGACAACCACCGGAGGCCATCTCTTAAAAAAAAAAAAAATCGGAGACCACCACTTCAATCACCATCAACCACCTCTCTATCTCGTTATGATCTTAGTTTAAACAACCAAAGCTCATCGCCACCCTCACCCATTTCTTGTTTCATTTTCCGTTATACGTAAACCACGAACCAAAACCACCTCATAACCACCACATGCAAACCAAATAATCACCACATGTTGCTAAATTATTTCTGTTTTCATTCTTGCAACAGAACAACAACAAACTTTCTTCGTGATTTCTTTTCTATTTCTTGTCTGTCCGAAAAACACCACACTCTCACCTTCTTATTCACGTACAACCACCAAAACACCCATACAACACCACCTTGTTTCTTTCTTCTTCGTTAGTCACTAAACCGCCACCATATTATTTTTTTCTTTCATTCGGTCTGCATAATAATCGATGGCATCTGCTACAGAATTCTGCTGTCCAAACAGCCATGAAAACTCACCTTTATTTCTACTGTCCTCGAACAAATCACGTATCACCTGTTATACCTGTTTCTACAAACCGTAAAACAACCAAACCACTTTTTATATATAAGATATTGTTCAACGTATTGGGATGCTTTATAAGATGCAATAAAAAGAAAAAAAGAAAAAAAGAAAAGGGGTCGGGACATGTTACATGTGGGGCAAACTCGTGAATCATTGTCGACATACAACACGTTTAATACCCAACCACTCCATCAGTGGAATTAAAATAGGAATACACTAGCAAATCCTTTAAATCCAATGTTAAGAGCTGTGTACCATTTTTTTAGAGTCGTGTACTATAATTTCTATGTTGGGCCATTTATTAGTTTAATAGATTACAAATAGGATTTTTTAGTTGGGCTTGTGAAATTATTTTGGACCGAAGGAAGATTGAGCCGAGATCCCACATATAATTGTTGTTGGGCCGTAATTGTAGTTGGGCCGTGGGTTGTTTGTTACTGTGACATGATAAGAAAATACAATGAAAAGGATAAACAGTCTAGTACTCGATAAATATTTAATCGTGTGAATTGTTACAAGAAATAAGTAACGGTCCAATGGTTTGGAGGGTGTTTGTTGAACGAGAGGTTATGGGTTTGAATCTAGGTTGTGACAAAATTCTTTTTTTATCAACCATGGAAGCTACAACATATTTAAAGGTAGTATTCTAACTATTATTATTATTGTTATTATTGTAATTATTATTATACTAAATTTGATTATTGTTACTATTATTTTTATATAAGTATTATGGTTATTAGTATTATTATTGTTAACATTAGGATTAGTAATTTAAGTATTGTTAAGTATATATATTTTTTAACTTATTATTATTATTATTATTATTATTATTAAAAACTATCATTAAATTTAAATTTATCTTTTTATTAAATTTTTATTATTTTTATCATTATTATTATTAGAATTATTAATATATTAAAAAATTTTATATATATATATATATATATATATATATATATATATATATAATATATATATTTATGACATAAGACTTAACTACATTAAATATTACATATTAAATAACATTTTAATGAGTAATTACTATATTAAAATTTAATGTGATAAGTATTAGTTATATAAAATATATAGATTAAGTACAAATTTATCTATATAACATATAATATAACAAGTATATTATTAATAATAATACATATAAACTTGTTCGATTACTATTTTGTGTTAATAAATATACAAATGATATAGGTTCGTGAATCTGAGGCCAACCCTACACTTGTCCATTGTTGTCATATGTATTTTTACTACAAAATACATTAGGTGAGTTTCATTATTCCCTTTTTATATACATTTTGGGCTGAGAATACATGCAAATGCTTTATTAACTATTTTACAATATTTATATGCGTGAGTTCATTCGCTCCTTTTTACTCTTTACATTTTTGGGCTGAGAATACATGCAAATGCTTTATTAACTGTTTTACAATATTTATATGCGTGAGTTTCATTAATCCCTTTTTAAATACTTTTGCAAAATATATTTTTGGGACTGAGAATACATGCGCTGCTTTTATAAATGCTTTACGAGATAGACACAAGTAATCGAAACTACATTATATGGTTGGATTATCTAATCGAATATGCCCTTTTTATATAGTCTGGTAATCTAAGAATTAGGGAACAAACACCCTAATTGACGCGAACTCTAAAGATAGATCTATCGGGCCCAACAAGCCCCACCCAAAGTACCGGATGCTTTAGTACTTCGAAATTTATATCATGTCCGAAGGAGGATCCCGGAATGATGGGGATATTCTTATATGTATATTATGAATGTCGGTTACCAGGTGTTCAATCCATATGAATGATATTTTTGTCTCTATGTATGGGACGCATGTTTATGAGAATTGGAAATATGAAGTCTTGTGGTCTATTAAAATTATGAAATGATTATTTATGCTAAACTAATGAACTCACCAACTTTTTGGTTGACACTTGAAAGCATGTTTATTCTCAGGTACGAAAGAAATCTTCCGCTGTGCATTTGTTCATTTTAAAGTTATTACTTGGAGTCATTCATGACATATTTCAAAAGACGTTGCATTCGAGTCGTTGAGTTTATCAAGATCATTATTAAGTCAATTATAGTTGGATATATTATGAAATGGTATGCATGTCTGTCAACTTCAGATGTAATGAAAGATTGTCTTTTCAAAATGAATGCAATGTTTGTAAAATGTATCATATAGAGGTCAAGTACCTCCCGATGTAATCAACTGTTGTGAATCATTTATAATCGATATGGACTTCGTCCAGATGGATTAGGACGGGTCCTTTCAGTTGGTATCAGAGCGGTGGTCTTAGCGAATCATGTCTGCATTAGTGTGTCTAACTGATAAGTCGTTAAGATGCATTAGTGATTCTGGACTTCGACCGTGTCTGCATGTCAAAAGTTTTGCTTATCATTTTGTGTCAAAAAAAAAAAAAATTACATGCTTATCATTCTTAGAGAATCACTTGCTTATCATTCTTAGTCTAGACACGTTTTACTGCATTGACTGCATGAATAGTGTATAGACAAAATTCATATCTTAGCGTATCTGCTACTTCATATCTTAGCGAATCTGTTACTGTAACTTTGCCTGACAACTTCCGTAGATTCCTCCGTAACTTAGGGGATTTTAGTATTATATATGCATATGTAAATTATGTATTGCAGGGTACTAATCTACATCCTATAATCTATTTCTTATCGAAAATCCTTCATCTGATCATACGAGATGAATCCTGCAACCAGTTCGAGTCCCTCAGATTCCGATAGCCATTCCGATAGTTATTCCGACAACTATTCCGACATAGATGTTCACCTAAGCTCCGAAAACAGCGTCATTGGCATCAATCAACCAAACAGCCATTATCAATTCATCTGATGGGTTCGTAGTCAACTTAATTAACAGAAACGCGTATAAGGCAATCCCTTCCACCAACCGAATTCACCTCTTGACAATGAACCTGAAGCGTTTACGGCGAACCTGTTCGAGACACCATTTTTAGTCTCATTTCCAGGGTAACTCGACAAGATTATATTCTATCCACAATTCTGAACCTTATTCATCCGCTCGTTCCGACCGACAATCATCCTAGAGTAATAAGTCAACAAACTTCGCGCTCGAATAATCAATTCGGAGAATATGGTGCAAAATGTACCAGCTTCAGCAACATCACCGGCACCAACAGTACCATCAATAACAGCACCAGTACCATCAACAATCCATGCCTCAATATCATCATCTGTACTTTGAGTATGATCTTCGTTCTACGTATCGTTCTACCTCATTTATCTTCGTATGACATGGCGAATATGTAATCTCTAAAGTTTTAGAGATTATTTATTCTAGTTCCAACCGAAAAGCAAATGAGTTTAATATCATATTAACTCATTAAATCCATGAATACATCTGAAGGAAATATATATGTATATATGTCTTCATAAAGATTGTAATTAAAAATTCTCTTGTACAAACTGTTAATGGTGAAAATATTTTAACGGGTAGGTAATACCCGAGGAATATTTAAATTTCACATTAATAAGTTACATTGTACGTTCTTCGAATCTGTTTCAACAGTCATATACTATCCTACTTACATTCACCGATATACAAATCTGTTCACCACAAGATAACCATATTCATCCAATTTTATATTTGGATTTTGATTTATCAGAATCTAACAAGTGGCATAATGAAGAAAACATTTGACAAAATAAAATTTGTTAGAAACAAACAAATTAACTATGAGAAATTTTGTTAAGAATTCACGCTAACTGTTCCTAGCTAATTGTTCCTAGCTAACTGATTACATTTTATTTATTGCAATTTAATTATCGCAATTTTATTTATCGTCATTTAATTTCTGTTATTTACTTTACGCACTTTATTTATCGTCATTTAAATTTCTGTTATTTATTTTTTTTACGCACTTTAAATATCGGGACACATATACAAGGTTTTGACATATCATATCGACACATCTATATATATAATTTGGAATCACCATAGACACTCTATATGCAGTAATGATCGAGTTCTCTATACAGGGTTGAGGTTGATTCTACAATAATATATATACTTTGAGTTGTGATCGAGTCTGAGACGTATACGGGTCACGACACATATTAATTAATTCGAACATTATATATTAAACTATATATGAATTATTGGACTGTCAACTGTGAACTATCGACTGTGGACTAATAACATTGGACAATTAAAATGAATTAAAATATTGACTATAACATATGAAACTAAATAATTCTTCAAGTTTGCCACTTGATTTCATCTTAAACCTCATTTGTATCTTGAAGATTCCAATCTACGTTCAAATCTTTCATGATTCTTGAAAACACCTCAATCGAGAAGATGAACCAACCGCACTTCATTTACGGGAGAAAAGATTGATGCATATAGTTATGCACCTGAAAATACTCGGAACCTGAGTAAATGTTTAACACGTAGCTGTGCTAATTCCTTTAGGGTTATTATTACCTAAAATAACTTTGCATCTGCTGTTCGAGATAGCCAGTTTTGTCACAGCTCCAGCAAGACAACTTCGACTTTTCGTACGAAACAACCTTATTATAACGTTGATATATATGCGTGCTCTTTTATTGTTACCAGGGAACCTTTCATATTCCACCATATTACCATCAGCGTTTAATCATCTAAAAACACAATTTTCCTGAAACCACCTCGGATTAATAACCGATGATTCAGATATCATAGCATTAAATGCAGAGGAAACAGAAAAAATGGTAGATGGTCTAAACGACCAAAAGTTTGATGATAAAGAAAGGAGTGTTAGGAATGCTCGATAGAAAATTGGGTATTGAAAAACAGATTGGACTACCCATGAAGGAGACCAAGGACAAATACAAGGACCAAACCCTATATTCAAAGAATCCAGGTAATTCTGAATTCGATGAAATCTTTAGAGAATATATTGCTCCGAAGTCATGTTAAAGTCTTGCGGAAAATCTTTCTCCATCAACCATAGAACTTAGAAATTCCAAAATATCATCATCAATATCTTTAATATTTCTGAGGATATTTTTATAAATATTCTAGTCTGAAATTATATACCTCTTCGTACTTCCTGTGTAACATTATATTGGAAACATTCAATAGAAAATTTAGTACCGAAAAGCAGATTATGCGAAACTATGAAGAACGCCGTGGACAAATTGCAAAGAATAAGTTTCACTTCAAAGAGTCCAAATGATTCTGTTTCTGATGAAATCTTTAGCGAATACCTTGCTTTCGAATCTAAACCTTTACGGATAAATCTTCTTCATCATCCATCGATATTAGAAATTCCAAGATATCATCGTATCTTTCATTATAAATATCCTCCATATTTCTAAAGATATTTTCGTAACTATTCTTATCTGAAATAATTAATCTCTTTGTGCTATCAGTGTTACATCATATAGAAACTGTTAGTTTCTATATGCTGTAAACTTTTGAATTTAAAATATGAATGTTTTTGAAGTAGTGTTGGGAACTGATGCATGAGTTAGTATAATATAATGACACTTGATCAACGTGATTATATTACAGTAAGTCATGCCGAGTTTCTAATGAAACATGATGATTCACAGATCATACCGTCATCATGTGCCATGTTACATAACTCTTTCATTCTGCTTAACTTCTGGACATATCAAGAAAGTATATTCTTGATAGTTCTATTCTCAGTGATTCTGATAATTTGACAAATCAAATCGTGCTATTACGTTCTTTCTTATTTAGAACATTAAGTTCATTCGAAACTCCATACTTACGAATTCTTGGACCATTACTCGCTTTACTAGAGGTTGAGAAGAGAATAAAAAGGCAAAGAGCTCTAAAATATAAAAGAAAATATAAAGCCCAATAATAACACGGAGGTTACAAACCGTGAATATTAATACCAATAGCAATATAAAGACATGGTAGAATTAAGAATAGTATCACCCCAAAGTAATAGTAGAGGTAAACAGATTCTTCTGGTGGAAGATTGAAAAGAAGGATGACAGAAAGGATAATTAGAAAATATCAAGGATTAGAACTGGATTAAGTATTTTCACAATTTTTTGGGTGTATGAACTAAGAAAGAAAGTATAGGAATAGTGAGAATAATGGAACGGAGGAGTTTAATTTATAATAGAAATATCAGACAGAGTAATCGAGGCATATCACCGTATTTAATTATAGAGATCTTAATCTCCTTATTCGCCGAAGAATCAAATCTCTCAGATTTCGAAGATTTTCTTTAAATCCCTTGAATTTCGGAATTCAATCGCGACTACGTCAAAAGATATGGAAAATTTCCATTTCTTCATCTCGATCTTTTGTGATAACTTCAGTCATATGCTTCGATTAATCGAATCATTTTATCCATATTACTCAATGATGATAAAACTCTATTTATCAACTCATATTCGTCATGAAAACATTTTTATTGTTAACCATGACCACCTCACTCAAATTTCGGGACGAAATTTCTTTAACGGGTAGGTACTGTGACAACCCGGGAATTTCTGACTAAATTTAAACTTAATCTTTATATGATTTCGATATGATAAGCAAAGTATGTAATGTTGAGTCTAGAAAATTTTGAACTGTTTCGTATATTCAATTGACCATCGACTATTCTCGACGATTCACGAACAACTATTTGTAAATAGATATGTGTGTTTATATATAAATAGTAATTGGAAGTATAATTTGAAATATTAAATGTTGTTGTTATGAAATATAATAATTATTATTATTAAAAACATATCTATATATAAATAAAAGTATATTAAAAATAAATATTTAATGATTGTAATACTCGTTGGACGTTTCGATTATTATTTAGAGAAGTTTAATTTCAACTTATATTATTTTAAAATAAACGGTGATACGAAAATGAGTTCTATAAATTTTAGGCTTATTAAAAATGTATTTATGAACTATTTGTTAAGTTTTAACACTTTTTATATTTTACCCAGAAATGAGAGAGACAGTTGATGTAATTTTTATTTAACAAATTAGTGATCGAATTTTATACCATAATGACCAAAATAAATAAATATAGTTAATTTAAAAATATGGAATTTTTCTGTATACTTTTATCCGCCACTGATTAATAACGGAACATGAAATAGGAATCGTCGGTACAAGAGAACAAAGAAGAGGCGGCTTAATATTTCTAAACACGTTTATTAAACTTCGATTATTATATTATAAACTCATTTTGTTTTATTACTTGAAAACATATACATGCACTGAATGAGAGGTTATATTACTATTTCCTTTTTTTCTCATTTACATTATATATGTACACATGTATACTCTCTCATCAAAAACAAAACCCACTAAAACTCCACTTGAGCACTACCACATTTGATTGTCAGCTCAATCATTCTTCATTATCTCTACCCTCTTTTCCAAAATGGCACGCCACCATCATTAATACACTATTCTTGCAACCATTCGATGGTAATCTACTGCTACTAATTCCGTTTGACAACCACCGGAGGCCATCTCTTAAAAAAAAAAATCGGAGACCACCACTTCAATCACCATCAACCACCTCTCTATCTCGTTATGATCTTAGTTTAAACAACCAAAGCTCATCGCCACCCTCACCCATTTCTTGTTTCATTTTCCGTTATACGTAAACCACGAACCAAAACCACCTCATGACCACCACATGCAAACCAAATAATCACCACATGTTGCTAAATTATTTCTGTTTTCATTCTTTCAACAGAACAACAACAAACTTTCTTCGTGATTTCTTTTCTATTTCTTGTCTGTTCGAAAAACACCACACTCTCACCTTCTTATTCACGTACAACCACCAAAACACCCATACAACACCACCTTGTTTCTTTCTTCTTCGTTAGTCACTAAACCGCCACCATATTATTTTTTTTCTTTCATTCGGTCTGCATAATAATCGATGGCATCTGCTACAAAATTCTGCTGTCCAAACAGCCATGAAAACTCACCTTTATTTCTACTGTCCTCGAACAAATCACGTATCACCTGTTATACCTGTTTCTACAAATCGTAAAACAACCAAACCACTTTTTATATATAAGAGATTGTTCAACGTATTGGGATGCTTTATAAGATGCAATAAAGAAAAAAGGAAAAAAAGAAAAAAAGAAAAGGGGTCGGGACATGTTACATGTGGGGCAAACTCGTGAATCATTGTCGACATACAACACGTTTAATACCCAACCACTCCATCAGTGGAATTAAAATAGGAATACACTAGCAAATCCTTTAAATCCAATGTTAAGAGCTGTGTACCATTTTTTTTAGAGCCGTGTACCATAATTTCTATGTTGGGCCATTTATTAGTTTAATAGATTACAAATAGGATTTTTTAGTTGGGCTTGTGAAATTATTTTGGACCGAAGGAAGATTGAGCCGAGATCCCACATATAATTGTTGTTGGGCCGTAATTGTAGTTGGGCCGTGGGTTGTTTGTTACTGTGACATGATAAGAAAATACAATGAAAAGGATAAAAAGTCTAGTACTCGATAAATATTTAATCGTGTGAATTGTTACAAGAAATAAGTAACGGTCCAATGGTTTGGAGGGTGTTTGTTGAACGAGAGGTTATGGGTTTGAATCTAGGTTGTGACAAAATTCTTTTTTTATCAACCATGGAAGCTACAACATATTTAAAGGTAGTATTCTAACTATTATTATTATTGTTATTATTGTAATTATTATTATACTAAATTTGATTATTGTTACTATTATTTTTATATAAGTATTATGGTTATTAGTATTATTATTGTTAACATTAGGATTAGTAATTTAAGTATTGTTAAGTATATATATTTTTTAACTTATTATTATTATTATTATTATTATTATTATTATTATTATTATTATTAAAAACTATCATTAAATTTAAATTTATCTTTTTATTAAATTTTTATTATTTTTATCATTATTATTATTAGTATTATTAATATATTAAATAAAAATTATATATATATATATATATATATATATATATATATATATATATATATATATATATATATATATATATGTTTATATATATTTATATATATATATATAATATATATATATATTTATGACATAAGACTTAACTACATTAAATATTACATATTAAATAACATTTTAATGAGTAATTACTATATTAAAATTTAATGTGATAAGTATTAGTTATATAAAATATATAGATTAAGTACAAATTTATCTATATAACATATAATATAACAAGTATATTATTAATAATAATACATATAAACTTGTTCGATTACTATTTTGTGTTAATAAATATACAAATGATATAGGTTCGTGAATCTGAGGCTAACCCTACACTTGTCCATTGTTGTCATATGTATTTTTACTACAAAATACATTAGGTGAGTTTCATTATTCCCTTTTTATATACATTTTGGGCTGAGAATACATGCAAATGCTTTATTAACTATTTTACAATATTTATATGCGTGAGTTCATTCGCTCCTTTTTACTCTTTACATTTTTGGGCTGAGAATACATGCAAATGCTTTATTAACTGTTTTACAATATTTATATGCGTGAGTTTCATTAATCCCTTTTTAAATGCTTTTTGCAATATATATTTTTGGGACTGAGAATACATGCGCTGCTTTTATAAATGCTTTACGAGATAGACACAAGTAATCGAAACTACATTCTATGGTTGGATTATCTAATTGAATATGCCCTTTTTATATAGTCTGGTAATCTAAGAATTAGGGAACAGACACCCTAATTGACGCGAACTCTAAAGATAGATCTATCGGGCCCAACAAGCCCCACCCAAAGTACCGGATGCTTTAGTACTTCAAAATTTATATCATGTCCGAAGGAGGATCCCGGAATGATGGGGATATTCTTATATGTATATTGTGAATGTCGGTTACCAGGTGTTCAATCCATATGAATGATATTTTTGTCTCTATGTATGGGACGCATGTTTATGAGAATTGGAAATATGAAGTCTTGTGGTCTATTAAAATTATGAAATGATTATTTATGCTAAACTAATGAACTCACCAACTTTTTGGTTGACACTTGAAAGCATGTTTATTCTCAGGTACGAAAGAAATCTTCCGCTGTGCATTTGATCATTTTAAAGTTATTACTTGGAGTCATTCATGACATATTTCAAAAGACGTTGCATTCGAGTCGTTGAGTTTATCAAGATCATTATTAAGTCAATTATAGTTGGATATATTATGAAATGGTATGCATGTCTGTCAACTTCAGATGTAATGAAAGATTGTCTTTTCAAAATGAATGCAATGTTTGTAAAATGTATCATATAGAGGTCAAGTACCTCGCGATGTAATCAACTGTTGTGGATCGTTTATAATCGATATGGACTTCGTCCAGATGGATTAGGACGGGTCCTTTCATGCTAAAGCTTTACCTGAATTCTGGTATGTTAATTTCAGAATGTGTAATTAAATTTGTATGAAAATGATTATGTATCACAGTGAAGGCAGTGAGTATAATTAATGATTTATGAATCGAAATTGAAGAATGTACAGTGTATTTATGTGAGATGTAAATATTTCTCGGGTATTACCTACCCGTTAAAATATTTTCACAATTAGCAGTTTTTACAATCTTTATGAAGATATACGTTCATATATGTATTCTTCAGATATAATCATGGATTTAATGAGTTAATATATATTAAACTCATTTGATTTGCGGTTTGGAACGAGAGTAAATAATCTCCAAAATCTTAGAGATTTCATAATTGTTGAGAAATATTTCGCTAATGAAGTTATGAATCAATACATTCATCGTTATACTTGATTTATTATGAAATGGAGTTTATTGTGCTGAAGAAGTGATTAACAATTGTTAAGTCATTAGCGAAGGGTGTACATCATAGCATATTAGTGATATGAATTAACCAAGTAGTACATACTAGTTGAGATTCTCACGTAATTGCTTAGTACGACAAGATTTATTATTGTTCCAAATCATATATATATATAAGGTATACATATATAATTCTTCACGAAAAATGAGTCAATACATCTTAACTCTTTATTGCTAATATTCCTTGGTATCTATGGGGCGTATCATGTTGATGTTTGAGGTACTGAGTGTGTTGTTGAGGCGGGGGATGCGAATGTTGTTGTTGATGAAGCTGATGCTGTTAGTGGTGATGTTGATGGTACTGATGGTACTAGTGGTTATGCTGCTGGTGCTACTGCTGGTGTTCGTAGGTTTCGCACCAGATTTTCCAGAGCCACTACTCGAGCGCGAAGCTCGTTGACTTCTTCTATTATTCCAGGATGATTGGTGGTTGGGACAAGGGGGTGAATAAGATCTAGAATCTTCGATATTATATATTCGTGACGGGATACCCTGGAAAGAAGAGAGAAAATGGTGTTTCGGACTGGTTCGCCGGTAAGCGCTTCAGGTTCTTCGCCAAGAGGTGAATTCAGTTGGTGGAAGGGATCACCTTCTTCTTGTCTCCATTGATTGAGTCGGCTACGAACCCATCCCAAATTCATCCAGAATAGATGATGGCTGATTGGTTCGTTTGTTCCGGTTACGCTGCCGTGGGAGCTTGAAGAGTTTGAGAAATTCATATTATATGTTTGGAATAGGGTTTGATATGAAATGGGTATTGAATACCGAATGATATATTCGTCTCCTTGAATACGTATTTATAGAAAAAAGTTTTCCGTAATTTACGGAGAAAATTTAGGATAAGTGGTAGACAAAGTTTATAGACATGATAATATATGATAAGATATGATGTGTCATCCATTTATGTAATAATGGTGGTATGACATGTTGAGATTTGTAACCAGATATTGATTAAAGAATTTCAATTCGTATACTGTGATAACCCAATAATATTTTCCGGTTCGCAAACCGATGCATAAAGGCATAAGATACGTGAGTGTTTGAAGTAGTAGCAGGAGTTTGTGGACGAACCGTTATATTCAATAACATATAGAAGTTTGATAAACTTGATAGGTCATAAGTTTGAAAAAAAAAATTAAGTGGAATAAAGATGAATATGATATAAACGAAACACTTTATTTTATTAAGAACAAGGCTTTAAACAAGCCTTCTTATTACACGATTCGGGGATAGAAATAGTTTAAGGCCTAGCCTTTGCATAGATAGAAAATAACTAGGAAATATTAAGATTTAAGTAGTCTTCATATTTCTTCTTCTCGTCCTCAACCTCCTTCATAAACTTCTCAAACTTGTCGTTCTTCTCCTTTTGTTCCTCATAAAGATACTCGATGTTATCATAAAGATTGGAAACATCATTGTTGATTACATGGTACTTGTGGTCCCTCATAGAAAGTTGATTATTCACGCAGTTTTCCTCCATCTTCAATCTAAAGTCAACATCTTCTCTTAGGTAGGAGAGATATTGCTTCCCCCATCGGGCATTTCTTGTAAGGGTGCAAACCAAAGTCCACATCAGTCATGGGATAAAACAAATGTATGTATATAATCTCTTTCTTTAGCTCAGCATTTTCCTCCATGAGCTTCTTGATCGCTAGGTCTTTTTCCTTCATTTGAGCATCGATCCTTGCAATATGGCGAATAAGGTCATCGGTAGTTTTTCGCAAATTCATGAGCTCGTACTTGGCATCAACTTCATCGTAGGAAGGAGATCGGGATCTTTTCTTTGACGGCCCAGTTTCTTCAAGACATTTCCTCTTGTCTTTATTCCTTGGGGTTGGATAGTATTCAGGAGACCCATGTAACTTTAGAGTAGTATTTGGGCTAAAATTTGGTGAGGAAGGACCACCAAAGCCATAAGGTGGACTTTGGACTGATCTTTCTGTGGAAGACATTTCAGTATCTTTTTCGGTTGGCTTGAAAAGATTCATTTTGGTCGTTTGATGATAATTAGACATCCTAACATTAGGAAGGATATTTTGATTAGAATCTTTAAGTCAAGTTTATTAAAGCATAATCGTTAAGATTATGGGGCAATCCTAAGTGCTTTAATTCTAAGGCAGGAAAGGTTATAGTTTCCTAGATTGCTAAAGCACCCTAGCTAACAAGTAAGGCACACATAAAAATGCAATCCTGGTTCTCTATAACAGCCTGGTTATGCTCTGATACCAATCTGTAACGTCCTCCCAATAGGGTCTGGAAGGAACGTCACTAATATCAAAACATACCAACATATTATAATAAATGAGAACAATACTAAATGATGAATTTAACTTTAATGAGTATGCAGCGGAAAATGAAATATCGTTACAATGACAGGAATAACAATATCGTAAATGTTCACATGCAGAAGTAATAAATGCGATATCTCTTGATCCTGTGTCCAAGTAGCATCACATAAGTAATAAGTATAAGAGCTTGAATCAAACAGCACCTGAGACAAAACATGCTAAAGTGTCAACCAAAAAGGTTGAGTGAAGTTCATAGGTTTAACAAAAAATTTGTCGTTGTTTTAGACCACAAGATTTAGTTTGTAAAGTTGATCTCCCGCAGGATCAAAAAGTTATGCCAATGCGTGATATTTAGACTAAACGTTCAAGTTTGCCCCATGACAAGTTGTGTCTGTCCTTGTCGGTTTAATTTCATTATTAAGTAATACAATGACTTGGTCAAATGTATCGGGGACGTTACTCCCGATAGGCCTACCCCCAATAATTAAGCATGCCGCAGTAATTAAAAATATCACTGTAGGGACTTAGTAGGACATAGCCGGGTATAGCATAGTTTAACAGTTTGGTACTTGTGTCTAAAGTGTAAAAAGTAAAAACATCATGTGTCTCACCCCAAGTAAAGTAAGTAAGTTTGCTAGCAATTAAAGAGGGGCTATGAATTCACCTTAGTAAGTAGAGAGAGAGTTATTCCTCGGAATAAAGAGTTGAACGAGTGAGCAGAAAAATCAACCTATTGACATTTAAGAGTAGTTAAGTGTTTTGCCCATGTTTAAGTTTAAGTATGTGTTTAAGTATAGTTTGTTTTACTAAGTTTCTATTCCTAGTAAGTTACTATTTTTATAAAGTTTCCATTTTTAGAAAGTTTCTTATTTTACTAAGTTTCTATGACTAGAGAGTTTCTACTTTTATCAGTGTTTTCCATTTTAGGATACTTGTCGTATTAGATAAGCTTCCAATCACCCCTTTCCCTTCGAATGGCTAATTTAGATCTAGGGGCTTGAGCCATAGGACCCTTTAAATCGGAAATCCAAACCCTCTGCCTAGAATCTCATAGAAACCATTCGTCAAGAAAGTTCGAAGATCTATACATTTCTAATACATATCCCAAAATGTTTTTATGTTACAATATAAGTAGTAGGTTATAGGTGCTAGTAATAGTAATAGTGTATACATGTTATTTATTTTATTTTTAATTGCATATAATTTATAACATTATTTACATGTTTCGGTAAAAATAATAACCGAAGTAAAAAGTAAAAAGCAAAAAGTAAAAAGTAAAAAAAATAAAAACTAAGAAAAGAATACTTAGTAGTAGTAATTCTTCAAAGAGAGAATGAGAGAAATTTTAGTGTGAGTTTGAATGAGAAATGGGGGGTATTTATACTTGAAAAAATTAGGTAAAAAGAATAAAATAATTAAAATAAAAAGAAATATTTTAATTCTTAATGGGATTTTTAAAATTAAAAAATTTTAAATGTTAGGTCATGGGATAATGCACAAAATAAAATAATAAAAGTAGTTTTTCCATTACAATTTTTAATTAAAAAGTAATTTATTTATTTATTTTTTTTCATTTATTTTAAGGATTTTTTTATATAAATAAACAAATTGATTTAATGCTTTTCCAAGAATATTTGTCAATAATATATATATTTTTTTATTTTTGTTTTATTTAATTAATAAATACAAATTTTGCATAAAAATAATAAATAATTCGGTATTTTGTATTTTTAATAATAATTATGATTTTAATTATTAAACTATAGTTTTAGTAAGTTTGTAAATATTATTACATTTATATATAATAGGATTTATTATATAGTTAAATATATAATATATTAACTAAATAATAAAAGTGATACAAAGTTTATATACTTAGTTAAATTATGTCAAATTATATAAATTAATAATATATTATTTATTTAAGCGTACATTGATGACTAAAAATTACTATTCGGTCAAAATTTAATTGTATATAACAACCCTTAATACATATAGTCAGACATATAACCCTAGGGTTAATTCAGTAATTTAGAAGTCGAAAAGTGAGGGGTGTTACAAAATGAGGTTTTTAGGTTATTACGAGACTGTTGGTCATTACGTAACCCTCGTCCCTTTGACGATGTTACAACACGCTGTCTTATCAACGGTCATAACGGTTATGTTCCACAAGACCATGGATGGGAAGTAGTCCTAGTAAAACCAAAATGCATGACTTGTTTCTGGACGTATGAATTACGTGTCTTTATTGCCATTGCTGAACGACTTGTGTACTAGCTAGAATTATCTTCACAACTATCTTGTATAAAAGTTATTGTGTGCTATATTTCATGCTTTATGTAAAATAAGCGGTATTGTAAGTTTGTAAAATATTGTATAAAAGTTTGAACGCGAAATATTATTATAATCAGTTTTTCATATAGAATTGTAGTAGTTGAATTGTATATTAGCTACTAAGTATGAACTTAACGGGTAGGTACTACCCGAATTTAAACTTATAAAACGCTAATATGAAGAAAAAGCTTTTATAAATGAGTTCATATTATGCTACAAAATACTATTAACTACTCTTATTATTCTGTACGATTAACTTGTTCCATTTGACTATTTTGAAGGAAATGGCACCGACTACTCGACACACCGTGAATATGAATGAAGAGGAATTCCGTACTTTTCTAGCTTCAAACATAGCCGCAGTACAGGCTGCGCTACATACCAACAATAACCTTGGATCTAGCAGTACAGGAAATCGTGTAGGATGCACCTACAAAGAATTCACTGCCTGCAAACCTTTAGAATTTGATGGAACCGAAGGACCGATCGGATTGAAACGGTGGACTGAGAAGGTCGAATCGGTGTTTGCCATAAGTAAGTGTACTGAAGAGGACAAAGTGAAGTACACTACGCATACCTTCACAGGTTCTGCGTTAACATGGTGGAATACCTATCTAGAGCAAGTGGGACAAGATGATGCGTACGCACTACCGTGGTCAGCATTCAAGCACTTGATAAACGAGAAGTACCGTCCCAGAACCGAGATCAATAAGCTCAAGACAGAACTTAGAGGGTTACGAACCCAAGGATTTGATATTATCACGTACGAAAGACGATTCACAGAATTGTGCCTATTATGTCCGGGAGCGTTCGAAGATGAGGAAGAGAAGATCGACTCGTTTGTGAAAGGATTACCGGAAAGAATCCAAGAAGATATAAGTTCACACGAGCCCGCCTCCATACAACAGTCATGTAGAATGGCTCACAAACTAGTGAACCAGATTGAGGAAAGAATTAAAGAACAGATGGCTGAAGAGGCCAATGTGAAGCAAGTCAAAAGAAAGTGGGAGGAAAATGGTGATAAGAATCACCAATACAACAACAACAGTAATTACAATAATAATCGCAACAATTATCCCAACAATCGCAACATCAATCGCAACTACAACAAACGGCCCAACAACAACAACAACAACAACAACAACTACTACAACAATCATTCCAACAACAATAACAACCGCAACAACAACAACAATCAGAAGCAGCTATGCCAAAGGTGTGAAAAGTATCACTCGGGGTTCTGCACCAAATTTTGCAACAAGTGTAAAAGAAATGGTCATAGCGCGGCGAAGTGTGAGGTCTACGGACCAGGGGTTAACAGAACGAAAGGAACAAATGGTGTCGTAACGAGTAATGGCGGAGCAAGTAGTGTCGGAGCAAGTTATACAAATGTAGTTTGTTATAAATGTGGAAAACCGGGCCACATTATTAGAAATTGCCCGAACCAGGAGAACATGAATGGACAAGGCTGCGGAAGAGTTTTCAATATTAATGCGGCCGAGGCACAGGAAGACCCGGAGCATGTTACGGGTACGTTTCTTATTGACAATAAATCTGCTTACGTTTTATTTGATTCGGGTGCGGATAGAAGCTATATGAGTAGAGATTTTTGTGCTAAATTAAGTTGTCCATTGACACCGTTGGATAGTAAATTTTTACTCGAATTAGCAAACGGTAAATTAATTTCAGCAGATAATATATGCCGGAATCGAGAAATTAGAGTGGGTAGCGAAATATTTAAGATTGATTTGATACCAGTAGAGTTAGGGAGTTTTGATGTAATAGTTGGCATGGACTGGCTGAAGAAGGTGAAAGCAGAGATCGTATGTTATAAAAATGCAATTCGCATTGTACGAGAAGAAGGAGAACCCTTAATGGTGTACGGAGAAAAGGGCAACATGAAGCTACATCTTATTAGTAATTTGAAGGCACAAAATCTAATAAGAAAAGGTTGCTATGCTGTTCTAGCACACGTCGAGAAAGTACAAACTGAAGAAAAGAGCATCAATGATGTTCCCATCGCAAAAGAATTTCCCGATGTATTTTCGAAAGAATTACCGGGACTACCTCCACATCGATCTGTTGAATTTCAAATAGATCTTGTACCAGGAGCTGCACCAATAGCTCGTGCTCCTTATAGACTCGTACCCAGCGAGATGAAAGAACTGCAAAGCCAACTGCAAGAACTATTAGAACGTGGTTTCATTCGACCAAGCACATCACCATGGGGAGCTCCTGTTTTGTTTATCAAGAAGAAGGATGGTACATTTAGGTTGTGTATTAACTACAGAGAGTTGAACAAACTTACCATCAAAAACCGTTATCCACTGCCGAGAATTGAAGACTTATTTGATCAACTACAAGGTTCGTCGGTTTATTCGAAGATCGATTTATGTTCTGGATATCATCAAATGCGAGTAAAGGAGGATGATATTCCAAAAACTGCTTTTAGGACGCGTTATGGTCATTACGAGTTTATGGTTATGCCGTTTGGATTGACTAACGCACCAGCTGTGTTCATGGACCTTATGAACCGAGTGTGTGGGCCATATCTTGACAAGTTTGTCATTGTTTTCATCGATGACCTACTTATTTACTCAAAGAATGATCAAGAGCACGAAGAACATTTGAGAAAAAGTGCTAGAAGTATTGAGGAAAGAAAAATTGTACGCTAAGTTTTCAAAGTGTACATTTTGGTTGGAAGAAGTTCAATTCCTCGGTCACATAGTGAATAAAGAATGTATCCAGGTGGACCCGGCAAAGGTCAAAACCGTTGAAAAGTGGGAAACCCCAAAAACTCCGAAGCATATACGTCAATTTTTAGGATTGGCTGGTTACTACAGAAGATTCATCCAAGATTTCTCCAAAATAGCAAAACCCTTGACTGCATTAACGCATAAAGGGAAGAAATTTGAATGGAAGGATGAACAAGAGGAGGAGTTTCAATTATTGAAGAAAAAGCTAACTACGCCACCTATATTGTCATTGCCTGAAGGGAATGATGATTTTGTGATTTATTGTGACGCATCAAAGCAAGATCTCGGTTGTGTATTAATGCAACGAACGAAGGTGATTGCTTATGCGTCTAGACAATTGAAGATTCACGAGCAAAATTATACGACGCATGATTTGGAATTAGGCACGGTTGTTTTTGCATTAAAGACTTGGAGGCACTACTTATATGGGGTCAAAAGTATTATATATACCGACCACAAAAGTCTTCAACACATATTTAATCAGAAACAACTGAATATGAGGCAGCGTAGGTGGATTGAATTGTTGAATGATTACGACTTTGAGATTCGTTACCACCCGGGGAAGGCAAATGTGGTAGCCGACGCATTGAGCAGAAAGGACAGAGAACCCATTCGAGTAAAATATATGAATATAATGATTCACACTAACCTTACTACTCAAATAAAGGAGGCACAACAAGGAGTTTTAAAAGAGGGAAATTTAAAGGATGAAATACCCAAAGGATCGGAGAAGCATCTTAATATTCGGAAAGACGGAATCCGGTATAGTGCTGAAAGAATTTGGGTACCAAAATTTGGAGATATGAGAGAAATGGTACTTAGAGAAGCTCATAAAACCAGATACTCAATACATCCTGGAACGGGGAAGATGTACAAGGATCTTAAGAAACATTTTTGGTGGCCAGGTATGAAAGCCGATATTGCTAAATATGTAGGAGAATGTTTGACGTGTTCTAAGATCAAAGCTGAACATCAGAAACCATCAGGTCTACTACAACAACCTGAAATCCCGGAATGGAAATGGGAAAACATTACCATGGATTTCATTACTAAATTGCCAAGGACTGCAAGTGGTTATGATACTATTTGGGTAATAGTTGATCGTCTCACCAAGTCAGCACACTTCCTGCCAATAAGAGAAGATGACAAGATGGAGAAGTTAGCACGACTGTATTTGAAGGAAGTCGTCTCCAGACATGGAATACCAATCTCTATTATCTCTGATAGGGATGGCAAATTTATTTCAAGATTCTGGCAGACATTACAGCAAGCATTGGGAACTCGTCTAGACATGAGTACTGCCTATCATCCACAAACTGATGGGCAGAGCGAAAGGACGATACAAACGCTTGAAGACATGCTACGAGCTTGTGTTATTGATTTCGGAAACAGTTGGGATCAACATCTACCGTTAGCAGAATTTTCCTACAACAACAGCTACCATTCAAGCATTGAGATGGCGCCGTTTGAAGCACTTTATGGTAGAAAGTGCATGTCTCTGATTTGTTGGAGTGAAGTGGGGGATAGACAGATTACGGGTCCGGAGATAATACAAGAAACTATCGAGAAAATCATCCAAATTCAACAAAGATTGAAAACCGCCCAGAGTCGACAAAAGAGCTATGCGGACAGTAAAAAAAAAGATATAGAGTTTGAAATTAGAGAAATTGTCATGCTTAAGGTTTCACCTTGGAAAGGCGTTGTTCGATTTGGTAAACGGGGGAAACTAAATCCAAGGTACATTGGACCATTCAAGATTATAGATCGTGTCGGACCAGGAGCTTACCAACTGGAGCTACCTCAACAACTCGCGACTGTACATAACACTTTCCACGTCTCAAATTTAAAGAAATGTTTTGCTAAAGAAGATCTCACTATTCCGTTGGACGAAATCCAAATCAATGAAAAACTTCAATTCATTGAAGAACCCGTCGAAATAATGGATCGTGAGGTTAAGAGACTTAAACAAAACAAGATACCGATTGTTAAGGTTCGATGGAATGCTCGTAGAGGACCCGAGTTCACCTGGGAGCTTGAAGATCAGATGAAGAAGAAATACCCGCATTTATTTCCAGAAGATACGTCAACACCTCCAACTGCTTAAAATTTCGGGACGAAATTTATTTAACGGGTAGGTACTGTAGTGACCCGAACTTTTCCATGTTTATATATATATTAAATGAAATTGTTATTTACATGATTAAGTGTTTCCAACATGTTAAGCAATCAAACTTGTTAAAACTTGATTAATTGAAATAGGTTTCATATAGACCACCCAAGTTGACCGGTGATTCACGAACGTTAAAACTTGTAAAAATTATACGATGACATATATATGATTATATATATAGTTAACATGATTTTATTATAAGTATGTATCTCATTAGGTATTTTAACAATTAGTTATATACATAAAAATGAGACTATTAATTTAAGAAACTCGAAAACGATATATATAACGATTATCGTTATAACAACGTCTTACTAGGTACATATGAATCATATTAAGATATTGATACACTTGGTTAATTATGTTAAATGATAAGTAAATGTATTATTAAGTGTATTAACAATGAAATACATATGTAAAAATAAGACTACTAACTTAATGATTTCGAAACGAGACATATATGTAACGATTATCGTTGTAACGACATTTAACTGTATATATATCATACAAAGTTATATTATATATCCTAATATCATGATAATATAACAATTTAACATCTCATTTGTTATAATAAACAATGGGTTAACAACATTCAACAAGATCGTTAACCTAAAGGTTTCAAAACAACATTTACATGAAACGACTAACGATGACTTAACGACTCAGTTAAAATGTATATACATGTAGTATTTTAATATGTATTCATACACTTTTGAAAGACTTCAAGACACTTATCAAAATACTTCTACTTAACAAAAATGCTTACAATTACATCCTCGTTCAGTTTCATCAACAATTCTACTCGTATGCACCCGTATTCGTACTCGTACAATACACAGCTTTTAGATGTATGTACTATTGGTATATACACTCCAATGATTAGCTCTTAGCAGCCCATGTGAGTCACCTAACACATATGGGAACCATCATTTGGCAACTAGCATGAAATATCTCATAAAATTACAAAAATATGAGTAATCATTCATGACTTATTTAAATGAAAACAAAATTACATATCCTTTATATCTAATCCATACACCAACGACCAAAAACACCTACAAACACTTTCATTCTTCAATTTTCTTCATCTAATTGATCTCTCTCAAGTTCTATCTTCAAGTTCTAAGTGTTCTTCATAAATTCCAAAAGTTCTAGTTTCATAAAATGAAGAATACTTCCAAGATTGCAAGTTTACTTCCAAGTTTTCTAAATCCATTCCAAGTAATCATCCAAGATCAAGAAACCTTTGTTACTTACAGTAGTTTATCTTTCTAATACAAGGTAATAATCATATTCAAACTTTAATTCAATTTCTATAACTATAACAATCTTATTTCGAGTGGAAATCTTACATGAAATTGTTTTCGTGTCATGATTCTGCTTCAAGAACTTTCAAGCCATCCAAGGATCCTTTGAAGCTAGATCTATTTTTCTCATTTCCAGTAGGTTTATCCAAGGAACTTGAGGTAGTAATGATGTTCATAACATCATTCGATTCATACATATAAAGCTATCTTATTCGAAGGTTTAAACTTGTAATCACTAGAACATAGTTTAGTTAATTCTAAACTTGTTCGCAAATAAAAGTTAATCCTTCTAACTTGACATTAAAAATCAACTAAACACATGTTCTATATCTATATGATATGCTAACTTAATGATTTAAAACCTGGAAACACAAAAAACACCGTAAAATCGGATTTACGCCGTCGTAGTAACACCGCGGGCTGTTTTGGGTTAGTTAATTAAAAACTATGATAAACTTTGATTTAAAAGTTGTTATTCTGGGAAAAAGATTTTTATTATGAACATGAAACTATATCCAAAAATTATGGTTAAACTCAAAGTGGAAGTATGTTTTCTAAAATGGTCATCTAGACGTCGTTCTTTCGACTGAAATGACTACCTTTACAAAAACGACTTGTAACTTATTTTTCCGACTATAAACCTATACTTTTTCTATTTAGATTCATAAAATAGAGTTCAATATAAAACTATAGCAATTTGATTCGCTCAAAACGGATTTAAAATGAAGAAGTTATCGGTAAAACAAGATTGGATAATTTTTCTCATTTTAGCTACGTGAAAATTGGTAACAAATCTATTCCAACCATAACTTAATCAACTTGTATTGTATATTATGTAATCTTGAGATACCATAGACACGTATACAATGTTTCGACCTATCATGTCGACACATCTATATATATTTCGGAACAACCATAGACACTATATGTGAATGTTGGAGTTAGCTATGCAGGGTTGAGGTTGATTCCAAAATATATATAGTTTGAGTTGTGATCAATACTGAGATACGTATACACTGGGTCGTGGATTTATTCAAGATAATATTTATCGATTTATTTCTGTACATCTAACTGTGGACAACTAGTTGTAGGTTACTAACGAGGACAGCTGACTTAATAAACTTAAAACATCAAAATATATTAAAAGTGTTGTAAATATATTTTGAACATACTTTGATATATATGTATATATTGTTATAGGTTCGTGAATCAACCAGTGGCCAAGTCTTACTTCCCGACGAAGTAAAAATCTGTAAAAGTGAGTTATAGTCCCACTTTTAAAATCTAATATTTTTGGGATGAGAATACATGCAGGTTATATAAATGATTTACAAAATAGACACAAGTACGTGAAACTACATTCTATGGTTGAATTATCGAAATCGAATATGCCCCTTTTTATTAAGTCTGGTAATCTAAGAATTAGGGAACAGACGCCCTAATTGATGCGAATCCTAAAGATAGATCTATTGGGCCTAACAAACCCCATCCAAAGTACCGGATGCTTTAGTACTTCGAAATTTATATCATATCCGAAGGGTGTCTCGGAATGATGGGGATATTCTTATATATGCATCTTGTTAATGTCGGTTACCATGTGTTCACCATATGAATGATTTTTATCTCTATGTATGGGATGTGTATTGAAATATGAAATCTTGTGGTCTATTGTTACGATTTGATATATACAGGTTAAACCTATAACTCACCAACATTTTTGTTGAAGTTTAAAGCATGTTTATTCTCAGGTGAATACTAAGAGCTTCCGCTGTTGCATACTAAAATAAGGACAAGATTTGGAGTCCATGTTTGTATGATATTGTGTAAAAACTGCATTCAAGAAACTGATTTCGATGTAACATATTTGTATTGTAAACCATTATGTAATGGTCGTGTGTAAACAGGATATTTTAGATTATCATTATTTGATAATCTACGTAAAGCTTTTTAAACCTTTATTTATAAAATAAAGGTTATGGTTTGTTTTAAAAATGAATGTAGTCTTTGAAAAACGTCTCATATAGAGGTCAAAACCTCGCAACGAAATCAATTAATATAGAACGTTTTTAATGAATAAGAACGGGACATTTCACCCTCCCCCACGAGTGGCTGATCCTGGTGAGCCACGGCCTAACGACACCGCGCAAATAAAAACCGTCCGTTTCAGCCATATCAAGAGAGATCTACTACTAGTTTTTGGCGCCGTTGCCGGGGAACTGGTATCAGGCAATACTGTTTTCAATAAAACTTATTCGCAAGCATTTAGTGGTGTCTAAGATAGATAATTATACACGGACTTGGTTATTGGATTTTCCGAACAGTCGTCAATTATATTGGGACCAAAAGGATCTGCCTCTTCATAGTCAGCCTGGCCACTTGGTTTGTTGAATAGTTTGTGCGGAACTTTGTTACCGAAATACCAGGGAGTCGGTAGCCAGAACCAAAACCTATTCCACCATAGGATAGTTAGTTAATTAGATTAGATTACTTTAGATTACTCTAGTTTACCTTAGATTAGACCACCTTAGATTACCTTAGATTGCCTTAGATTAAATTAGATTACCTTGGAATTAGATTAGTTTAGCTTAGCTTATTATAATTTAGCTTATTTGCGAAAATTAAAAAGGCATACCTAGTGTATGACCCAAACCCGATCTAGACCAGGGCCGTTGTTATTCGTACCTAATCCAGACGCAATAATCTCTAAAGCACGCAAGGAAGCACGAATCAAAAACCAAATGGCGTTACGCGTTACTTTAGCAGAAAACACGAGACCCTTGATTGAAGGTCGAGGAGGACCAATCAGATTTCCAGAGATTCAAGGACACTCGTTCGAGTTAAAACATCACATCATTCAGCTCATTCAGAATAGCTGTCAGTTTCATGGATTACCGAATGACGATCCTAATTCTCACCTTGATAAATTCATATCTCTTTCGAACTTCTACAAACAGCCAGGGATAGGAAAAGATATAGTCCGGCTATACTTGTTCCCCTATTCTCTCACTCATCATGCTCAAACTTGGTTTGAAGGACTGGAAAAAGATTCCATCACGTCATGGACGGAGATGGCGACTAAATTCCTAACCAAATATTTACCTCCTTCTAAACAAACCAAACTGAAGAATGACATCATTAACTTCAAACAAAGTTATGATGAATCTCTTTAGACTGCATGGGAGCGTTTCAAAACCCTGCTAAAGAAGTGCCCTAATCACCAGTTAGAACGGTCAGCCCAAATCTGTACCTTCTACAATGGTCTTACGGTAAATCATAGGACGACGATCGATGCAGCAGCTTAAGGGAATCTGATGAACCAAACCGCAGATGAAGCATGGGAATTGCTCGAGAACATGACGATGCATCATCATGACTGGAACAGTAGTGAAACAACTTCATCATCTGCTCCACTCTCTGCACTTAACAATCAAATGGAGGCCATCAAATCCCTCACGGATAAGATGGAATCTCTTGCAAAGCAACTCGGAGAATTGAAGACGCAACCGCAGCAGGTTAACCAAGCTCAGGCTTGTGTTAATTGTACCAACCCGCAACCTACTGAAGACTATCAAGTTGAGTACGAAAACCCTGACGGTTCAGTCTGTTACGTTCAATACCCATCTCGTCCACCAAATCCCGGATTCAATCAACCACCAAGGGTTAATCAATTTCAGCGAAGCAAACAACCTTTCCACTATCGCTATCCACCTTATCCAGCCCAACAATCTCAATTGACCTACGATCAACCACTTCCACTCACTGGTCCCCCAGTTGAGGAGAATTCCCCTACCACCTAGATTACAAAATTAACTAACCTCACTCTAGGAGCTGATGATCAGTTAACTCAGTTCATCCAAGGACAACAACAGTTAAATCAGAGAACTGCAACCAGACAAGATCAGACGGAGATACTAATGAGAAATCAATTGGCTCTGCTCAAAAGTTTGGAAACGCAGCTCGGACAGTTATCACAACGCCTTGAAACCCGACCGCAGGGAAGATTGTCAAGTAATACTATCCAGAATCCCCATATAGAAGAAGCAAAGCAAATGGATTCCGTAATCCTAGAGGAAGAACCACGTAGAAGGTCAACTAGGCTCAAGAACAAATCAACATATACTCAGAAGCTGACCCCTGAAACTCCAGTTCACATACCTTATCCTGGAAGGCTACAAGAAGAACCATCCAAGCTTGATTCCTTCAAACTAGATGGAAGATTCTTGGACACTATGTCCAAAGTTCCCAACCAGAAGAGATACATCCGAAGGCTTCTTTCTACAAAGGAGAGGATACCAGACTCTAACAAAATTCCACTGAGTGAAGAATGCTCTGCATTACTCAAAAACTCTCTACCACCTAAGCTAGGAGATACGGGTCAATTCGTTTCCCGTGTTCAATCTACCAATCTGGAACCATTCATGCGCTAGCAGATTTAGGAGCAAGTATCAACCTAATCCCCTACTCTCTCTACAAGAGATTAGAGTTAGGAGATTTGTCACCAACCAAAATGACAATCCAACTTGCCGATCATACAATTCGATATCCTAAGGGCATAGTTGAGAACGTCTTGGTGAAAGTCAACAAATTCTTGTATCCTACGGATTTCGTAGTAATGGATATTAAGGAAGACCTACACACCCCAATAGTGTTAGGAAGACCTTTCATGAATACAGCTAGGACTGTCATTGATGTGTACAATCAAAACATGATCTTACGATCATATGGGGAGAGCGTTACCTTCAAAGTTGACAGACCAGCCGATCTTCCTGGACAGGCAGAGATGTTTGCTATTTCCATTAGACGGATCACTTCTGATGATGAGTCATTACCACCAGCCGATGATATAGAGATGGGTGTCGAATCACAGTCTGTAGACGACCCAGAAATGGAAGAAGAGGATCCCAGCGAAGAAATAGAGATAGAGGAGGAATCTGAAGAGGAAGAGGAAATGGAAGACGTAAAAGAAACTGCGACAACACCCGTTTCAAGCACTGAGCGTCATGAAGAAATAATGAGGCTTGAAACGACAGATCACAGTTTAATCATTCGCTTCAAGAAGAAGACCGACAAGGCTGAGGTTAAGGATATAGAAATTGATCCTGTAAGTATCAAAGTCAAGAATCAGAATACTGAAGAAACCCGTTCATCAGACGCATCCTCAGAGGAACCGGATACCGATGATGAAGAGGAAGAGCATCACGAAGACATTCTGACTAACTCACACTCTCCAACCGAAGTAGATCAAGGGGAGCCAGACTCTTCTTCAGATCAAATTCTGGTTATATCCACACATGCAGACATGATTACCTTCATCAATGATACCGATGAATTTGAAGACATTCTCGAAGCCATCCGAAATTTAACCATTGATTTTTCGCTAAGCTTAACAGAACGAATCATGGCTATCAGAGAAGAGCACCACCTCTATCTCCGAAGAGAAGACAATGATGTTGAAATCCTAGAAGAATGCATTCAAGACTTTATCAATTCTCTTCACGATCATATCTATCACGAAGAAAGGCAACGAGAGCACAATTCAGAGGTTCACACTATTCTTGAAACAATATTTTATCGAGATCAGAAGATCATTTACTCTAAGGTTTATAATGCCTTAGCCGGATCTGCACTTCCATTCTCACGAAACCAACGAGCACTACTGACTCTCATCCGGAAGCATATGGATCTTTCCACCGGCCGCCCGACTTATCACTCTGATTTGCAAATGATCGAGGATATTCACAGTCTTTTCGCTCTTCTGGATAGAGATAACTTCGAAAGCACACCAGACAGACTAGTGATTTACGTAACAATTGATCACCACACTGATCTGATTATCAAAGAGTTACAAGACGCTGTTATGGAGGAAGCAAGGCGAAACAATCCGTTCTATCATCTTGAACCAGATCGAGTCAACATTGCCACCTATGTTACGAAGCAGCTATCACGTATCTTTCACGAATCTACAGATCCTAGTTTCATATTTAAAGCTGGATGTCGAGAGATATACTCAAAGACGGTGAAATTAATACTCGGATCAGGATTGCTGTTCACTTCTTTCCAGCTTCGTCTCTTACCTAATCTGTGCAAAGCTACAGACTCTTACTGTGGAGATTACCGTTCCGAAGACTTCAAAATTCTAAAGATACAGTTTCTTACATTGTTTGAAGACCTCCGAAATGAGCATCCCATCAAAGAAATCATCAACACCAGCACTGCGACCATGATTGACATTCATGGGTCAACCAGCAAAGCTGTGGATCACATTCTCATCGGACTTCAAGACTTATCAAGAGCTGAAACTGCGTACTACTTATCGTTCAGAAGATCTTCAAGAGAAGTACCGGACTTGTTACCACTATTGGTCCGACACTTTCTTAGAACTTATCCATTAAGACTCACATTCCCTCAAGAAGACCAAGATCACAACCATCAATGACGAATGTTTTCTTTTTGATGAATCACTACGGTCGAGCCAACGACCTTAAACAAAAGCGCTTCCCGGGAGGCAACCCGTGCAATAAAGTAGAGTAGAAGAATAAAGGATGACAAATGAGCCGATAAAGAAGCAAGGAAACCAACCGCATCTGCTAGGGGTATTTCTTTCTTTTCGCTACTAGCTCAAGATTCAAACTATACCGCATCCTAGCTTATCACTTGAAATGTCCCGTTCATATTGATTATAAACGTTCCATATTAATTGATTTCATTGCGAGGTTTTGACCTCTATATGAGACGTTTTTCAAAGACTGCATTCATTTTTAAAACAACCATAACCTTTATTTTATCTATAAAGGTTTAAAAAGCATTACGTAGATTATCAAATAATGATAATCTAAAATATACCGTTTACACACGACCATTACATAATGGTTTACAATAAGAATATATTACATCAAAAATAAGTTTCTTGAATGCAGTTTTACATAATATCATACAAGCATGGACTCCAAATCTTGTCCTTATTTTAGTATGCAACAGCGGAAGCTCTTAGTATTCATTTGAGAATAAACATGCTTTAAACGTCAACAAAAATGTTGGTGAGTTATAGGTTTAACCTATATATATCAAATCGTAACAATAGACCACAAGATTTCATATTTCAATACACATCCCATACATAGAGATAAAAATCATTCATATGGTGAACACCTGGTAACCGACATTAACAAGATGCATATATAAGAATATCCCCATCATTCCGGGACACCCTTCGGATATGATATAAATTTCGAAGTACTAAAGCATCCGGTACTTTAGATGGGGTTTGTTAGGCCCAATAGATCTATCTTTAGTATTCGCGTAAATTATGGTGTCTGTTCCCTAATTCTTAGATTACCAGACTTAATAAAAGGGGCATATTCGATTTTGATAATTCAACCATAGAATGTAATTTCACGTACTTGTGTCTATTTTGTAAATCATTTATAAAACCTGCATGTATTCTCATCCCAAAAATATTAGATTTTAAAAGTGGGACTATAACTCACTTTCACAGATTTTTACTTCGTCGGGGAGTAAGACTTGGCCACTGGTCGATTCACGAACCTATAACAAATATGTACATATATATCAAAGTATGTTCAAAATATATTTACAACACTTTTAATACATTTTGATGTTTTAAGTTTATTAAGTCAGTTGTCCTCGTTAGTAAACTACAACTAGTTGTCCACAGTTAGATGTACAGAAATAAATCGATATATATTATCTTGAATCAATCCACGACCCAGTGTATACACGTCTCAGGCTAGATCACAACTCAAAGTATATATATATTTTTGGAATCAACCTCAACCCTGTATAGCTAACTCCCACATTACTGCATATAGAGTGTCTATGGTTGTTCCAAATAATATATATACTTGGGTCGATATGATATGTCAAAACATTTGCATACGTGTCTATGGTATCCCAAGATTACATAATATATTAGAATACATATATAATACAATATAAGTTAGCTAGGATATGATTAATATAGATTTGTTACCAATTTTCACGTAGCTACAACAAGAAAAATTATCCAATCTTGTTTTACCCATAACTTCTTCATTTTAAATCCGTTTTGAGTGAATCAAATTGGAATGGTTTCATATTGAACTCTATTTTATGAATCTAAACAGAAAAAGTATAGGTTTATAGTCGGAAATATAAGTTACAAGTTGTTTTTGTAAAGGTAGTCATTTCAGTCGAAAGAACGACGTATAGATGACCATTTTAGAAAACATACTTCCACTTTGAGTTTAACCATGATTTTTGTATATAGTTTCATGTTCATAAGAAAGATCATTTTCCCAGAAGAAAAACTTTTAAATCAAAGTTTAACATAGTTTTTAATTAACTAACCCAAAACAGCCCGCGGTGTTACTACGACGGCGTATATCCGGTTTTACGGTGTTTTCGTGTTTTCTGGTTTTAAATCATTAAGTTAGCATATCAGATAGATATAGAACATGTATTTAGTTGATATTAAAAGTCAAGTTAGAAGGATTAACTTTTGTTTGCGAACAAGTTTAGAATTAACTAAACTATGTTCTAGTGATTACAAGTTTAAACCTTCGAATAAGATAGCTTTATATGTATGAATCGAATGATGTTATGAACATCATTACTACCTCAAGTTTTCTGGATAAAGCTACTGGAAATGAGAAAAATAGATCTAGCTTCAAAGGATCCTTGGATGGCTTGAAAGTTCTTGAAGCAGAATCATGACACGAAAACAGTTCAAGTAAGATTTTCACTCGAAATAAGATTGTTATAGTTGTAGAAATTGAATCAAAGTTTGAATATGAATATTACCTTGAATTAGAGAGATAACCTACTGTAAATAACAAAGGTTCCTTGATCTTAGATGATTACCTGTAATGGATTAGAAAGCTTGGAAGTAGACTTGCAAACTTGGAAGTATTCTTGAGTTTTATGAAACTATACTTATGGAATTTATGAAGAACACTTAGAACTTGAAGATGGAACTTGAGAGAGATCAATTAGATGAATAAAATTGAAGAATGAAAGTGTTTGTAGGTGTTTTTGGTCGTTGGAATATGGATTAGATATAAAGGATATGTAATTTTGTTTTCATGTAAATAAGTCATGAATGATTACTCATATTTTTGTAATTTTATGAGATATTTCATGCTAGTTGCCAAATGATGGTTCCCACATGTATTAGGTGACTCACATGGGCTGCTAAGAGCTGATCATTGGAGTGTATATACCAATAGTATATACATCTAAAAGCTGTGTATTGTACGAGTACGAATACGGGTGCATACGAGTAGAATTGTTGATGAAACTGAACGAGGATGTAATTGTAAGAATTTTTGTTAAGTAGAAGTATTTTGATAAGTGTCTTGAAATCTTTCAAAAGTGTATGAATACATATTAAAACACTACATGTATATACATTTTAACTTAAGTCATCGTTAGTCGTTACATGTAAATGTTGTTTTGAAACCTTTAGGTTAACGATCTTGTTAAATGTTGTTAACCCATTGTTTATTATATCAAATGAGATGTTAAATTATTACATTATCATGATATTATGATATATAATATATCTTAGTATGATATATATACAGTTAAATGTCGTTACAACGATAATCGTTACATATATGCCTCGTTTCGAAATCATTAAGTTAGTAGTCTTATTTTTACATATGTAGTTCATTGTTAATACACTTAATGATATATTTAATTATCATTTAACATAATTAACAAGTGTATCAATATCATAATATGATTCATATGTACCTAGTAAGACGTTGTTATAACGATAATCGTTATATATATCGTTTTTGAGTTTTTTTAAATTTAATAAACTCAATTTTTTGAATATAACTCATTGTTAAAATACCTAATGAGATACTTACTTATCATAATATCATGTTAAATATATATATAATCATATATATGTCATCATATAGTTTTTACAAGTTTTAACGTTCGTGAATCACCGGTCAACTTGGGTGGTCAATTGTCTATATGAAACCTATTTCAATTAATCAAGTCTTAACAAGTTTGATTGCTTAACATGTTGGAAACACTTAATCATGTAAATATCAATTTCATTTAATATATATAAATATGGAAAAATTCGGGTCACTACAGTGCCTACCCGTTAAATAAATTTCGTCCCGAAATTTTAAGCAGTTGGAGGTGTTGACGTATCTTCTGGAAATAAGTGCGGGTATTTCTTCTTCATTTGATCTTCTCGTTCCCAGGTGAAATCGGGTCCTCTACGAGCATTCCATTGAACCTTAACAATTGGTATCTTGTTTTGTTTAAGTCTTTTAACCTCACGATCCATTATTTCGATGGGTTCTTCGATGAATTGAAGTTTTTCGTTGATTTGGATTTCGTCTAACAGAATAGTGAGATCTTCTTTAACAAAATATTTCTTCAAATTTGAGACGTGGAAAGTGTTATGTACAGCCGCGAGTTGTTGAGGTAACTCAAGTCGGTAAGCTACTGGTCCGACACGATCAATAATCTTGAATGGTCCAATATACCTTGGATTTAATTTCCCTCGTTTACCAAATCGAACAACGCCTTTCCAAGGTGCAACCTTAAGCAGGACCATCTCACTAATTTCAAATTCTATATCTTTTCTTTTAATGTCGGCGTAGCTCTTTTGTCGACTTTGGGCGGTTTTCAACCGTTGTTGAATTTGGATGATCTTCTCGGTAGTTTCTTGTATTATCTCCGCACCCGTAATCTGTCTATCTCCCACTTCACTCCAACAAATCGGAGACCTGCACTTTCTACCATAAAGTGCTTCAAACGGCGCCATATCAATGCTTGAATGGTAGCTGTTGTTGTAGGAAAATTCTATTAACGGTAGATGTCGATCCCAACTGTTTCCGAAATCAATAACACATGCTCGTAGCATGTCTTCAAGTGTTTGTATTGTCCTTTCGCTCTGGCCATCAGTTTGTGGATGATAGGCAGTACTCATGTCTAGACGAGTTCCTAATGCTTGCTGTAATGTTTGCCAGAATCTTGAAATAAATCTGCCATCCCTATCCGAGATAATATAGATTAGTATTCCATGTTTGGAGACCACTTCCTTCAAATACAGTCGTGCTAACTTCTCCATCTTGTCATCTTCTCTTATTGGCAGGAAGTGTGCTGATTTGGTAAGATGATTAACTATTACCCAAATAGTATCAAAACCACTTGCAGTCCTTGGCAATTTAGTGATGAAATCCATGGTAATGTTTTCCCATTTCCATTCCAGGATTTCGGGTTGTTGAAGTAGACCTGATGGTTTCTGATGCTCCGCTTTGACCTTAGAACACGTCAAACATTCTCCTATGTATTTAGCAACATCGGCTTTCATACCTGGCCACCAAAAATGTTTCTTGAGATCCTTGTACATCTTCCCCGTTCCAGGATGTATTGAGTATCTAGTTTTATGAGCTTCTCTAAGTACCATTTCTCTCATATCTCCAAATTTTGGTACCCAAATTCTTTCGGCCCTATACCCGGTTCCGTCTTCCCGAATATTAAGATGCTTCTCCGATCCTTTGGGTATTTCATTCTTTAAATTTCCCTCTTTTAAAACTCCTTGTTGCGCCTCCTTTATTTGAGTAGTAAGGTTATTGTGAATCATTATATTCATATATTTTACACGAATGGGTTCTCTGTCCTTTCTGCTCAAGGCATCGGCTACCACATTTGCCTTCCCTGGGTGGTAACGAATCTCAAAGTCGTAATCATTCAATAATTCAATCCATCTGCGCTGCCTCATGTTCAGTTGTTTCTGATTAAATATGTGTTGAAGACATTTGTGGTCGGTATATATAATACTTTTGACCCCATATAAGTAGTGCCTCCAAGTCTTTAATGCAAAAACAACCGCGCCTAATTCCAAATCATGCGTCGTATAATTTTGCTCGTGAATCTTCAATTTTCTAGACGCATAAGCAATTACCTTCGTTCGTTGCATTAATACACAACCGAGACCTTGCTTTGAGGCGTCACAATATATCACAAAATCATCATTCCCTTTAGGTAATGACAATATAGGTGCCGTAGTTAACTTTTTCTTCAACAATTGAAATGCTTTCTCTTGTTCATCCTTCCATTCAAATTTCTTCCCTTTATGCGTTAATGCAGTCAAGGGTTTTGCTATTTTGGAAAAATCTTGGATGAATCTCCTGTAATAACCAGCCAGCCCTAAAAATTGGCGTATGTGTTTCGGAGTTTTCAGCGTTTCCCACTTTTTAACGGTTTTAATCTTTGCTGGATCCACCTGAATACCTTCTTTGTTCACTATGTGACCGAGGAATTGAACTTCTTCCAGCCAAAATGCACACTTTGAAAACTTAGCGTACAGTTTTTCTTTTCTCAGTAACTCTAGCACTTTTCTCAAATGTTCCTCGTGTTCTTGATCATTCTTCGAGTAAATAAGTATGTCATCGATGAAAACAATGACAAAATTGTCAAGATATGGCCCACACACTCGGTTCATGAGGTCCATGAACACAGATGGTGCGTTAGTCAATCCAAACGGCATAACCATAAACTCGTAATGACCGTAACGCGTCCTAAAAGCAGTCTTTGGAATATCATCCTCCTTCACCCACATTTGATGATATTCAGAACGTAAATCGATCGTCGAATAAACAGACGAGCCTTGTAGTTGATCAAATAAGTCGTCGATTCTCGGTTGTAGGTAGCGGTTCTTGATGGTAAGTTTGTTCAACTCTCGGTAGTCGATACACAACCTAAATGTACCATCCTTCTTCTTGACAAACAAAACAGGAGCTCCCCACGGTGATGTGCTTGGTTGAATGAAACCACGCTCTAATAGTTCTTGTAATTGGCTCCGAAGTTCCTTCATTTCCCTAGGTGCGAGTTTGTATGGAGCACGAGCTATTGGTGCAGCTCCCGGTACAAGGTCTATTTGAAATTCAACGGATCGGTGTGGAGGTAGTTTCGGTAATTCTTTCGAAAATACATCGGGAAATTCTTTTACGACGGGAATATCATTGATGTTCTTTTCTTCGGAATTGACTTTCTCGACGTGTGCTAGCACAGCATAGCAACCTTTTCTTATTAGTTTTTGTGCCTTCAGGTTACTAATAAGATTTAACTTCGCGTTGTTCTTTTCTCCGTACACCATTAAGGGTTTTCCTTTTTTCGTATAATGCGAATTGCATTTTTGTAACAAACGATCTCTGCTTTCACGTCTTTCAACCAGTCCATACCGATTTTCATATAAAAACTCCCTAACTCTACTGGTATCAAGTCAATCTTAAATGTTTCGCTAACCAGTTTAATTTCTCGATTCCGACATATATTATCTGCTGAAATTAATTCACCATTTGCTAATTCGAATAAAAATTTACTATCCAAAGGCGTCAATGGGCAACTTAATTTAGCACAAAATTCTCTACTCATATAGCTTCTATCCACACCTGAATCAAATAAAACATAAGGAGATTTATCGTCAATAAGAAACGTACCTGTAACAAGCTCCGGGTCTTCCTGTGCTTCTGCCGCATTAATATTGAAAACTCTTCCACGGCCCTGCCCATTAGTATTCTCCTGATTCGGGAAATTTCTAATAATGTGGCCCGGTTTTCCACATTTATAACAAACAACGTTCGTATTACTTGCTCCGACACTATTCGTTTCGGCATTACTTGTTCCGACATTATTTGTTCCTTTAGTTCTGTTAAAATTTGGTCCGTAGACCTCACACTTTGTCGCGCTATAACCATTTCTTTTACACCTGTTGCAAAATGTCGTGCAAAACCCCTGATGATTTTCTTCACACCTATGACATGGCTGTTTTTGGTTTTTGTTGCCGTTGTTGTTATTGAGGTTGTTGTTGGGATTGTTATTGTTGTTGAAATGGTTGTTGTAGTTATTGTTGTTGTTGGGATGTTTGTTGTAGTTATTGTTAAGATTGCGGTTATTGTTGCGATTGTTGTTGCGGTTGTTGGGATAGTTGTTGCGATTGTGGTTGTAATTGTTGTTGTTGTTGTACTGGTGACTCTTGTCACCGTTTTCCTCCCACTTTCTCTTGAGTTGTTTTGTGTTGGCTTCTTCGGCCGCCTGCTCTTTAATTCTTCCCTCAATCTGATTTATGAGTTTATGAGCCATTCGACTTGCCTTCTGTATAGAAGCGGGCTCGTGTGAACTCACATCTTCTTGAATCCTTACTGGTAACCCTTTTACAAACGCGTCGATCTTCTCTTCTTCATCTTCGAATGCTCCCGGACACAATAGGCACAACTCTGTGAATCGTCATTCATATGTGGTAACATCGAACATTTGTGTTCGTAACTCTCTAAGTTCTGCCTTGAGTTTATTGACTTTGTTTCTAGGACGGTACTGCTCGTTCATCAATTGCTTGAATGCCGACCACGGTAGTGCGTAAGCAGCATTTTGTCCTACCTGTTCAAGATAGGTGTTCCACCATGTTAACGCAGTACCTATGAAGGTATGCGTAGCGTACTTAACTTTGTCCTCTTTAGTACACTTACTTATGGAAAACACCGATTCGACTTTCTCGGTCCACCGTTTCAATCCAATTGGTCCTTCGATTCCATCAAATTCCAAAGGTTTGCAGGCAGTGAATTCTTTGTAGGAGCATCCTACACGATTTCTTGCGCTGTTAGCTGCATTGCTAGATTCAGAGTTATTGTTGGTATGTAACGCAGCATGTACTGTGGCTATGTTTGCAGCAAGAAAGGTACGAAATTCCTCTTCGCTCATATTCATGGTTTGTCGAGTAGTCGGTGCCATTTCCTTCAAAATAGCCAACTGAATCGAGTTAATCATACAGAATATTAAGAGTAGTCAATAGTATTTCGTAGCATAATATGAACTCATTTATAAAAGCTTTTTCTTCATATTAGCATTTTATAAGTTTAAATTTGGGTACTACATACCCGTTAAGTTCATACTTAGTAGTTAATATACAATTCAACTACTACAATTCCATATGAAAAACTGATTATAATAATATATCAGATATAAATATTCTTCAAACTTACAACATCGCTATATTACATATAACATAAAATATAGTACACTTTGATACATGACAGTTTTGAAGATAAACCTAGTTAATACGCAAGTTGTTCAGCAAAGGAAATAAAGACACGTAATTCATAAGTCCAAAAACAAGTCATGCATTCTGGTTTTACTAAGACGACTTCTGTAATGACCCGCACTTTTTCGATCGTTCTATACTTATAAGATTAATATTTACATAAATTAAACCTTACCAACATGATAAGCAATCCAAATTGTTGAGACTTATATTTTTGAAATGAGTTTTACACAACGTTTGACCGTCTAGTTTGACCGATGATATCACGAACTATATAACATATGATAATTATATGTTTGTGTATATATATGTATATATACATATTTAACATGATCTAAGGATGTTTTAATATCTCATTTTGTATTAATAACAGTAAGTTATAAGTATATTTTGAAACTACTAACTTAAGTTTTCAAAACGATAACCATACGTAACGTTATTTGACATAAATACTTATAACATATAATGTTTATACATATATCGTATATGTAATGTATTTAATCACTTTTAAAGACTTAAATACATAAAACAATATAAGTATATTCACAAAAGATAGCTATATTTGAATTCTCATTCCATTTTTCACAAGATTTTCTATACGTATATCTAGAGTATATGTACTCGTATCATACCTAGCTTCTATACGTATTTACTATTGGTATATACACATCAAATCACCACCAACCAGCCCTTGTTCATGCCTTATGTATAAGGTAACTCTCTTGTTCATGCCTTATGTATAAGGTAACTACTTTTGATGTTTAGTATGACTAATTACATAAAAATACAACATGAAATTTTGTCCATGTTTTTCCATTAATCATGTTTTTATGGCCTTAAATACATCTTCCATTTTCAAATTTTATTACCTCATTTCTTTAACCAAAAACACACTCTTAAGAAACTCCATAACCATTCAGCTAGTATCCATGAAGATCTAGCCATAAAAACATCACTTAAACACCATAAGAAAAACCTTACAAAAACACTTCAAGAATCCTTTCAAGAACACAAGTTTACTTCCAATCTTTCATCCAACTCCATCACTCTTTTGGTTCTAGATTTTAACTTCTCTTTTACAGCAATCTTGCCCAAGTAACTTGAGGTAGTAACTTTGTTCATAACCTTATTCGATTCATATATATATAGCTATCTTATTTTGTGGTATAAAATTTTAACAACAAGAACATAGTTTGAATGTTTTCAAACTTGTTTGCAAACTAAATAGATCCTTCTAACTTAACTTTTAAAATACTTCAAGACCTGTAATATAACATAAATATATGCTAATTTAACAAGGTATAACTTGGTTTTTCAAAGAACACCTTAAAAACTGTTTTTACGACGTCGGAGTGCAACCGGGGGCTGTTTGGGGTTGGATAATTAAAAACCATCTTGAACTTTGAATTGGAGGTTTATATTCTGGAAAAATGATATTTCTTATGAATATGTTAACACATAAAAATTTCATGATTTAATTCAAAGTATAAGTGTTTTTAGAAAAATGGTCATTAAATGATATTTTTGTAACAAAAATGATTAACTTCATAAGTTTCACCAAAGTTTGACCTTTGACCTTGATTTCGAATACAAACTAAGGTATTTACAGTTCATATTCTTAAAGAGGGACTCGATCCAAGGAAGTGGCAAGTTGAACCAACGAAAACGGAGTTGTAACGAAGAAACTATGACCAAAACAAAATCGGATATCCAAGACTTGTTTAGTCACGAAAATAATTGGAGAAAAATTAAATAAATCACATCTTTTTAAAATAACATGATATTTTATATATATGTACTCATAATTTAATTTTATATGGTTCAGGATCACCCGTAAACAATACGAGAAGATTAATCATAAGATCCCATGATTGTACGCAACACATCATTTGACAACACCGGTACTTTATGTACGCAACACGTCATTTGACAACACCGGTACCGTGGGTCAAGATTAATCTCGACCAATACATATTCGATGGGGGTTTTATTTATTTCGATGGGGGTTTTATTTATTAAACACCTAAATATGAACCATTAAAATTGAATTACTAACATCGGACTGCTAACTACGGACTAAGAAGACATTAAAAGTATTATAAATATATATATACGTGACGATTGTTTAAAATGAAAATATATTGATATATTATATATGGATAGGTTCGTGATATCAACCGGAGACCAAGTCAAAATATATATATCTTCAAGGCAAAAGTGAGTATATAGTCCCACTTTTAAACTCTAAATATTTCGGGATGAGAATACATGTATTTTATGTTTTACGATATGGACACAAGTAACTGAAAAATATATTCTACGTTAAGTTGTACCACTGGCATACTTCCCTGTAGCTTGGTAACTACTATTTACAGCGGTATTGTAAACGCGAATCCTGTTGATAGATCTATCGGGCCTGACAACCCCAACCGGACTGGACGACCAGTATTCAACGGTTGCACAGTACTTCGTTTTGTGACTACACTTGGTACGGTGTAGTAAGATTTCATAATAAAGGGAATATGCGACGTGAATAAATGTTAAGTATGGCTACCAAGTGCTCTACCATTTAGAATATTTTTATTAAAATGTTTATATATGAAATCTTGTGGTCTATATATATATATATATATTGCTGCCGGCATTAAACCTATATCTCACCAACTTTATGTTGACGTTTTAAGCATGTCTATTCTCAGGTGATAATTAGAAGCTTCCGCTGCAACATGTTGAATTTAAGCAAGATCTTCAGTATGCATATTTGTGTCAAAAATAAAACTGCATATCCGAGGAATTGTAATGTAAAATATGCTAGAAATCGTATTGTTATCATCACATGTAAAGTTTGTAAGTCTAAGATTATCGCTAAACGATAATCATCTTTATATTGTCTAAAGCTTGTATTAATATAAGAGTTATGGTTTGTAATGTAAAATAAATGCAGTTGTTCTTTTAAAAATGTCGCATATAGAGGTCAATACCTCGCAATGAAATCATATGTTATCTAACTCGTTCTTATGGTTAAGGACGGGTTATGACATGTGGTATCAGAGCGGTGGTCTTAGCGAACCAGGTTTGCATTAGTGTGTCTAACTGATAAGTCGTTAGGATACATTAGTAAGTCTGGACTTTGACCGGGTCTGATTTAAAAACCATTGCTTATCATTGTTGGTTAAAATTTATATGTAAATATTATGTAGTACTAAGGGGTTAGTTGTTGTGTGATAGATGTCGGGCTCAAAACTTGTTATCACATTCAGCGACTCTGAACCAGAATCTTCAGATGGTGTTCCAGTCATTAACCTATCCGATGACGAAAATAATATCTTTGGGGAAGACTCACAAATTCCGGATGAACCGACTATAGAGAACCCGGAAAGTGAACCCGAGGAGGAAAGTGAACCCGAGGAGGAAAGTGAACCCGAGGAGGAAAGTGAACCCGAGGAAGAAATACAGGAAATTACAAAAGACAAGTTCGAACTAGGAAAGAAACGAAAGGCTAATGAATTAGAAAATTTAAATCCCGAGTTTAGTAAGGATGATGTGGCACCAACTCTACTAGACACTACCACCCCTATTCCCGCTATTCCTATTCGTTCTATCCCGGCATCCAGTTCTTCAGTCCCACAGCCAAAATATAGGCAGACAGCTAGGATAAACGTTAGGCGATTCATTGAACCTAAACGTCTTAGAAAATAGACCAAACGATGCGCTGCCGTATTAAACCATGGGATCATATAATGTTTTGTATAATATTATTAGTGTGGTTTGCTTAATGTTCGATGTAAGATAAGCATATGTAAAATAGTGAAGTGTGAAATGCAATAATTTTCCATGGATAAGTATTATTTAGATGGTAGTAATTGATTCTGTACTAAGCTATTAAGTATGGACATTAACGGGTAGGTACTACCCTAGATATAATTATAAAACGCTAATAAGAAGAAAAGGCTTTTATAATAATACCTAGTTCATATTATTAACAAGCTATAATGTACTATAAATACACACTACATCTATAATATTCCATGTGAATAATTATTTTCTTTTATTAGGAAATGGCGCGATTGAATCGAATGACGGAACAAGAAGTCGAGGAATTCATCAACCAGCGAGTCAATGACAGAATGTTATGGGTCGAAGCTGCAAGAGCTGCTGCAGTTAACCCAAATCCTCGTGTAGGATGCACCTACAAGACGTTTCAAGCTTGCAAGCCCTCATCATTCAGTGGAACGGAAGGACCGATCTGTTTAACCCGGTGGATAGAAAAAATGGAGACTGTGTTTAAAATAAGTGGTTGTGTTGAAAAGGACATGACCAAGTATGCATCGTGCACTTTACAAGATAGTGCACTCACGTGGTGGAAAAATTATGTGAAGGCTGTAGGAGGAGATGTAGCTTATGATACTCCTTGGGAAGAATTCAAAACAATGTTAATCAACGAGTATTGTCCAAGGAACGAGGTTAGGAAGTTGGAAGATGAATTACGAAGCCTGAAGGTTGTTGGTACTGAAATTACCAACTACAATCAGCGATTCATGGAATTAGTTTTGCTATGTCCTGAATTGGTTCCAACCAAAGAACGGAAGATTGAAATGTACAAAGATGGTTTGCCCAAAAAGGTCATGGCAAATGTTACAGCATCGAAACCTAAGACAATTCATGAAGCTATAACCATGGCAAACGAGCTAATGGATCAGGTCATCATGGATAAGAAAGTATCCAATACTGATGTGAAGGTATCAGGTAACAAAAGAAAGTGGAATGGAAATTATGATCGAGGTAACCAACAACAATCTTTTAAGAAACAAGAAATCACGCAAGGTGCGGGTAGTGGTTTAAGCTTTGGTTACAAAGGACAAAATCCTTTATGTAACCGATGCCACAAACATCACTCTGGCTACTGTAGTGTGGTATGAAACAAGTGTAATCGACAGGGTCATCTTGCTGAAGATTGTAGTGCTCTCGTTACAAATACAAATGGTACCAAGACTCCTGCCACTAATGCAAATAGAACTGCTTTGGCTACCGTTACTTGTTTTGGGTGTGGAAAACAAGGTCACTATAAGAGCCAGTGCCCGAATCCAGAGAAGAATGTCGGACCTGCACGTGGGAGAGCATTTATCATTAATGCTAGAGAGGCACGTGAAGACCCGGAGCTTGTTACGGGTACGTTTACCATTCATAACTTAACATCATCTATTATATTTGATACTGGTGCCGATAGAAGTTACGTGTGTAGAAATTTTTACACTAAATTGAATTGTTCATCATTACCTCTAGATGCTAAGTACATGATTGAGTTAGCTAATGGTAAACTAATTAAAGCCGATAAAATTTGTCGTGATTGTGAAATAAATTTAGCCGGAGAAACGTTTAAAATTGACTTAATACCCGTAGAATTAGGAAGTTTTGATGTAATAGTCGGCATGGACTGGATGTCCAAAGTAGGAGTTGAAGTTGTGTGTGCCAAGAAGGCAATTCGCATTCCTTGTAAGGATAAAATGCCGGTGATGATTTATGGAGAGAAGGGTAATTCAAAGCTAAAACTCATTAGCTGTTTGAAAGCTAAGAAGTGTTTAGAAAAGGGATGTTATGCTATTCTAGCACATGTTAATAAAGTCGAAAAGAAAGAAAAAGAGAAGTACATCAACGACGTGCCTGTGGCAAGAGATTTTCCTGAAGTTTTTCCGGAAGAATTGGGGATTACCTCCATTTAGATCTGTAGAATTTCAAATAGATTTAGTACCAGGAGCTGCACCAGTGGCTCGTGCGCCATATAGACTTGCACCATCCGAATTAAAAGAACTTCAAAGTCAGTTAAAAGAATTACTAGACCGTGGATTCATACGACCAAGCACTTCACCGTGGGGAGCTCCAATTTTGTTTGTTAAGAAGAAAGATGGATCTTTTAGGATGTGTATAGATTATCGTGAATTAAATAAGTTAACTATCAAGAATCGGTATCCACTACCGAGAATTGACGACTTATTTGATCAACTGCAAGGATCATGTGTGTACTCGAAAATCGACCTAAGATCGGGTTATCATCAATTACGTGTCAAAGAAGAGGACATTCCGAAAACTGCTTTTCGGACACGTTATGGTCATTACGAATTTTTGGTCATGCCGTTTGGATTGACGAATGCGCCAGCTATATTCATGGACCTCATGAATCGAGTTTGTAGTCCATATTTAGATAAGTTTGTTATCGTTTTCATTGATGATATTCTTATTTATTCCAAGAGTGAGCAAGAGCATGAACAGCATTTAAGGTTGATATTAGAGTTGTTGAGAAAAGAACAGCTATATGCTAAATTTTCTAAATGTGCTTTCTGGTTGAAAGAAGTGCAATTTCTTGGCCACGTTGTTAGTAGCAAAGGAATTCAGGTTGATCCATCAAAAATTGAAGCCATTGAAAAATGGGAGACTCCTAAGACACCAACGCAGATACGCCAATTTTTGGGTTTAGCCGGTTATTATAGAAGGTTTATTCAAGATTTTTCCCGAATAGCTAAGCTGTTGACAGCATTAACGCAAAAAGGGAAGAAATACGAATGGACCTCGGAGCAGGAGAACGCATTTCAATTACTGAAGAAGAAGTTAACTACGGCGCCTATTTTATCATTACCAGAAGGGAACGATGATTTTGAAATATATTGTGACGCTTCGCGACAAGGTTTTGGTTGCGTTCTTATGCAACGGAAGAAAGTTATTGCATACGCATCTCGACAATTGAAGATTCACGAGCGGAATTATACGACGCATGATTTAGAACTGGGAGCAGTCGTGTTTGCATTGAAGATATGGAGACACTACTTGTATGGGGTTAAATGCACTGTGTTCACTGATCATAAAAGTCTTCAACATATTTTTGATCAGAAACAGCTGAACATGAGGCAACGTAGGTGGGTCGAGTTAATAAATGACTATGATTGTGAAATTCGTTATCATCCCGGGAAAGCGAACGTGGTGGCCGATGATTTAAGTAGAAAGGAACGAGAACCAATTCGAGTTCGAGCGATGAACATAAAAATTCGCATGAATCTCAACTCACAAATCAAAGAAGTTCAACGAGAAGCACTTACTAAAGAAAATATAGGAAATGAAATAATGAAGAAGTATGAGAAGCAACTCGTTATGCGGGAAGATGGAATTCGATATTTTGCAAATCGTATTTGGGTACCGAAGTTGGGTGGATTAAGTAAGTTGATATTGAACGAGGCACATAAGACAAGATATTCGATACATCCTGGAGTTGGAAAGATGTACCAAGATCTTAAGACACATTATTGGTGGCCTAATTTAAAGACAGACGTTGCAACATATGTTGGGGAGTGTTTAACTTGTTCCAAAGTCAAAGCAGAACACCAGAAGCCGTCAGGGTTACTTCAACAACCAGAAATCCCAGAATGGAAATGGGATGGTATTACCATGGATTTCATCACGAAGTTACCAAAGACTGCCTGGGGATATGACACTATTTGGGTGATTGTTGATCGTCTCACCAAGTCTGCACATTTCTTGCCTATAAAGGAAACGGATAGAATGGAGAAACTATTACGATTATATATAAAGGAAATTGTTTCAAGGCATGGAATACCTATTTCCATTATATCCGATCGTGATAGTAGATTTACCTCAAAGTTCTGGCAATCACTACAGGAGGCACTAGGAACTCGTTTGGATATGAGTACCGCATATCATCCGCAAACGGACGGGTAGAGTGAAAGAACAATTCAGACTCTTGAAGACATGCTCAGGGCATGTGTGATCGATTTTTGAAACGGATGGGATAAGTATCTACCATTAGCAGAATTCTCGTATAATAATAGTTATCATGCGAGCATTAAAGCTGCACCATTCGAAGCATTGTACGGAAGGAAGTGTAGATCTCCTATCTGTTGGAATGAAGTAGAAGATCGACAATTAACTGGTCCCGAGATCATACATGAAACTACTGAAAAGATAGTACAAATCAAGGAGAGATTGAAAACAGCCCGTAGTCGCCAAAAGAGCTACGCCGATGTCCGAAGGAAACCATTAGAGTTTCAGATTAGGGACATGGTTATGTTAAAGGTGTCACCGTGGAAAGGTGTAATACGCTTCGGAAAAAGGGGTAAACTGAACCCAAGATATGTAGGCCCGTTCAAGATCATCGAACGCATTGGACCGGTAGCTTATCGACTCGAGTTACCGCAACAACTCGCCGGAGTACATAATACCTTTCACATCTCAAACCTTAAGAAGTGTCTTGCAAAGGAAGATCTCACCATTCCTCTTGAAGAAATCCATGTCGACGAGAAACTACAATTCGTCGAAGAACCAATCGAAATCATGGACCGTGAAGTTAAACAGCTCAAGCAGAGCAACATACCGATCGTTAAGGTTCGTTGGAATGCTCGAAGAGGTCCTGAGTTTACTTGGGAACGAGAGGATCAGATGAAACAAAAGTATCCACACTTGTTTCTCGATGACGCAAAATAGGTACAATTTTAAAATTTCGGGACGAAATTTATTTAACGGGTAGGTACTGTAATGACCCGCACTTTTTCGATCGTTCTATACTTATAAGATTAATATTTACATAAATTAAACCTTACCAACATGATAAGCAATCCAAATTGTTGAGACTTATGTTTTTGAAATGAGTTTTACACAACGTTTGACCGTCTAGTTTGACCGATGATATCACGAACTATATAACATATGATAATTATACGTTTGTGTATATATATGTATATATACATATTTAACATGATCTAAGGATGTTTTAATATCTCATTTTGTATTAATAACAATAAGTTATAAGTATATTTTGAAACTACTAACTTAAGTTTTCAAAACGATAACCATACGTAACGTTATTTGACATAAATACTTATAACATATAATGTTTATACATATATCGTATATGTAATGTATTTAATCACTTTTAAAGACTTAAATACATAAAACAATATAAGTATATTCACAAAAGATAGCTATATTTGAATTCTCATTCCATTTTTCACAAGATTTTCTATACGTATATCTAGAGTATATGTACTCGTATCATACCTAGCTTCTATACGTATTTACTATTGGTATATACACATCAAATCACCACCAACCAGCCCTTGTTCATGCCTTATGTATAAGGTAACTCTCTTGTTCATGCCTTATGTATAAGGTAACTACTTTTGATGTTTAGTATGACTAATTACATAAAAATACAACATGAAATTTTGTCCATGTTTTTCCATTAATCATGTTTTTATGGCCTTAAATACATCTTCCATTTTCAAATTTTATTAACTCATTTCTTTAACCAAAAACACACTCTTAAGAAACTCCATTACCATTCAGCTAGTATCCATGAAGATCTAGCCATAAAAACATCACTTAAACACCATAAGAAAAACCTTACAAAAACACTTCAAGAATCCTTTCAAGAACACAAGTTTACTTCCAATCTTTCATCCAACTCCATCACTCTTTTGGTTCTAGATTTTTACTTCTCTTTTACAGCAATCTTGTCCAAGTAACTTGAGGTAGTAACTTTGTTCATAACCTTATTCTATTCATATATATATTGCTATCTTATTTTGTGGTATAAAATTTTAACAACAAGAACATAGTTTGAATGTTTTCAAACTTGTTTGCAAACTAAATAGATCCTTCTAACTTAACTTTTAAAATACTTCAAGACCTGTAATATAACATAAATATATGCTAATTTAACAAGGTATAACTTGGTTTTTCAAAGAACACCTTAAAAACTGTTTTTACGACGTCGGAGTGCAACCGGGGGCTGTTTGGGGTTGGATAATTAAAAACCATCTTGAACTTTGAATTGGAGGTTTATATTCTGGAAAAATGATATTTCTTATGAATATGTTAACACATAAAAATTTCATGATTTAATTCAAAGTATAAGTGTTTTTAGAAAAATGGTCATTAAATGATATTTTTGTAACAAAAATGATTAACTTCATAAGTTTCACCAAAGTTTGACCTTTGACCTGTGATTTCGAATACAAACTAAGGTATTTACAGTTCATATTCTTAAAGAGGGACTCGATCCAAGGAAGTGGCAAGTTGAACCAACGAAAACGGAGTTGTAACGAAGAAACTATGACCAAAACAAAATCGGATATCCAAGACTTGTTTAGTCACGAAAATAATTGGAGAAAAATTAAATAAATCACATCTTTTTAAAATAACATGATATTTTATATATATGTACTCATAATTTAATTTTATATGGTTCAGGATCACCCGTAAACAATACGAGAAGATTAATCATAAGATCCCATGATTGTACGCAACACGTCATTTGACAACACCGGTACTTTATGTACGCAACACGTCATTTGACAACACCGGTACCGTGGGTCAAGATTAATCTCGACCAATACATATTCGATGGGGGTTTTATTTATTTCGATGGGGGTTTTATTTATTAAACACCTAAATATGAACCATTAAAATTGAATTACTAACATCGGACTGCTAACTACGGACTAAGAAGACATTAAAAGTATTATAAATATATATATACGTGACGATTGTTTAAAATGAAAATATATTGATATATTATATATGGATAGGTTCGTGATATCAACCGGAGACCAAGTCAAAATATATATATCTTCAAGGCAAAAGTGAGTATATAGTCCCACTTTTAAACTCTAAATATTTCGGGATGAGAATACATGTATTTTATGTTTTACGATATGGACACAAGTAACTGAAAAATATATTCTACGTTGAGTTGTACCACTGGCATACTTCCCTGTAGCTTGGTAACTACTATTTACAGCGGTATTGTAAACGCGAATCCTGTTGATAGATCTATCGGGCCTGACAACCCCAACCGGACTGGACGACCAGTATTCAACGGTTGCACAGTACTTCGTTTCGTGACTACACTTGGTACGGTGTAGTAAGATTTCATAATAAAGGGAATATGCGACGTGAATAAATGTTAAGTATGGCTACCAAGTGCTCAACCATTTAGAATATTTTTATTAAAATGTTTATATATGAAATCTTGTGGTCTATATATATATATATTGCTGCCGGCATTAAACCTATATCTCACCAACTTTATGTTGACGTTTTAAGCATGTCTATTCTCAGGTGATAATTAGAAGCTTCCGCTGCAACATGTTGAATTTAAGTAAGATCTTGAGTATGCATATTTGTGTCAAAAATAAAACTGCATATCCGAGGAATTGTAATGTAAAATATGCTAGAAATCGTATTGTTATCATCACATGTAAAGTTTGTAAGTCTAAGATTATCGCTAAACGATAATCATCTTTATATTGTCTAAAGCTTGTATTAATATAAGAGTTATGGTTTGTAATGTAAAATAAATGCAGTTGTTCTTTTAAAAATGTCGCATATAGAGGTCAATACCTCGCAATGAAATCATACGTTATCTAACTCGTTCTTATGGTTAAGGACGGGTTATGACAACTTCCCATCCTTGGTCTTGTGGAAAATAACCGTTATGACCATTGGCTAGGCAGCATGTTGTAATGTCGTCAAAAGGACGAGGGTTTCGTAATGTCCAACAGTCCCATAATAATCTAAAAACCTTGTTTCTCACCCCAACTACTGAATCCGTCACTTGTGGGAAGGTTTTATTTAAAAGTTGCAATCCGATGTTCTTTTTCTCACTTTGGTAAGAAGCGAACATCACTAACCCGTAAGCATAACATGCTTCTTTATGTTGCATGTTAGAAGCTCTTTCTAATTCACAAAATCCTATGTTGGGATATGTTGAGTCAAAATAGGTTCTTAACCCGTAGCGTAAAATTGCATTTGGGTTCCCCGCATTTAATGCTTTAAAGAAAACAGAGCGTAACTTACGATCTCCCCAATGTGATATACCCCACCTATCAAAGGAAAGCCTTTTATAAACTAAGGCATTTCCGGAAAGTCTTTCAAATGTTTGACAAGTTAATTTCGCCATAACTAAATGTGCTGATGAATTCTGACCGACTCTAGACAAGATTTCCTCAATCATATCCTCTGGTAGGTCTTCTAAAATATTCGGTTGTCTACCCTTAACGTCCATTTTGTTTTTATACTGTAAAATAGACAAGGATTAGATTCGTAAAAGATAATTATCAAACAATACAAGCAATTTTTACATAGAACATAAAAGTACAAGCACAGTACAATACATATAATACACAACATGATTACAACCCTCTAATCTGAATCACTGGTTTCTTCTTCTTCGGACTTGGTTCGTTTTTCTAAAGTTCTAGGAATATATGATGTTCCTCTAATACGAGCCGTCGTTTTCCATAATGGTTTAGAAAAACCTGGTTGTTTAGAGGTTCCTGGGTCATTGTTACATTTTAGGAAATACGGATGTTGTCGATACATATAAAGTTCATCGGGGTTGGAATCGGGTTTCTCTATTTTTATATCTTTTCCCTTATTATTTTCTTTCGCTTTATTAAATTGGGTCGAGGTAATTTCTATAACATCATCGGAATCCTCATCGGGATCCGATTCATCGGAAAATTGGTAATCCTCCCAATATTTTGCTTCCTCGGCGGAAACACCATTGACCATTATTAACTTTGGTCCGTTGGTTGAGGATTTTATTTTATTTAATCGATTTACTATAGGTATCAATATTTCTTCCTCCGGAACCTCTTCTTCTTCTGGTTCCTCCTCTTCCGATTCCTCCTCTTCTGGTTCATCTTCTTCCGGTTCCTCCTCTTCCGGTTCCTCCTCTTCCGGTTCCTCTTCGGGAATTTGTGAATCTTCCCAAAATATATTTGATTCTTCATTATTATTAGGTGAATCAATGGGATTTGTAATAGAGGTAGACATCTATCACACAATATCAAACACGTTAAGAGATTAATATATCACATAATATTTACATGTTAATAATATATAGTTTCCAACAACAAAAATGTTAAGCAATCGTTTTTGAAGAAAAACACGGTTAAAGTCCAGACTCACTAATGCAATTTTCTGGTTCTCTAAGACCAACGCTCAGATACCAACTGAAATGTCCCGTTCATATTGATTATGAACGTTCCATATTAATTGATTTCATTGCGAGGTTTTAACCTCTATATGAGACGTTTTTTAAAGACTGCATTCATTTTTAAAATAACCATAACCTTTATTTTATCTATAAAGGTTTAAAAAGTATTACGTAGATTATAAAATAATGATGTAGTGACCCGAACTTTTCCATGTTTATATATATTAATTGAGATTGATATTTACATGATTAAATGTTTCCAACATGTTAAGCAATCAAACTTGTTAAGACTTGATTAATTGAAATAGGTTTCATATAGACAATTGACCACCCAAGTTGACCGGTGATTCACGAACGTTAAAACTTGTAAAAACTATATGATGACATATATATGGATATATATATAGTTAATATGATACTATGATAAGTAAACATGTCATTAAGTATATTAACAATGAACTACATATGTAAAAACAAGACTACTAACTCAATGATTTTTAAACGAGACATATATGTAACGATTATCGTTGTAAAGACATTTAATGTATATATATCATATTAAGAGATATTCATACATGATAATATCATGATAATATAATAATTTAAAATCTCATTTGATATTATAAACATTGGGTTAACAACATTTAACAAGATCGTTAACCTAAAGGTTTCAAAACAACACTTACATGTAACGACTAACGATGACTTAACGACTCAGTTAAAATGTATATACATGTAGTGTTTTAATATGTATTTATACACTTTTGAAAGACTTCAATACACTTATCAAAATACTTCTACTTAACAAAAATGCTTACAATTACATCCTCGTTCAGTTTCATCAACAATTCTACTCGTATGCACCCGTATTCGTACTCGTACAATACACAGCTTTTAGATGTATGTACTATTGGTATATACACTCCAATGATCAGCTCTTAGCAGCCCATGTGAGTCACCTAACACATGTGGGAACCATCATTTGGCAACTAGCATGAAATATCTCATAAAATTACAAAAATATGAGTAATCATTCATGACTTATTTACATGAAAACAAAATTACATATCCTTTATATCTAATCCATACACCAACGACCAAAAACACCTACAAACACTTTCATTCTTCAATTTTCTTCATCTAATTGATCTCTCTCAAGTTCTATCTTCAATTTCTAAGTGTTCTTCATATATTCTACAAGTTCTAGTTACATAAAATCAAGAATACTTTCAAGTTTGCTAGCTCACTTCCAATCTTGTAAGGTGATCATCCAACCTCAAGAAATCTTTGTTTCTTACAGTAGGTTATCATTCTAATACAAGGTAATAATCATATTCAAACTTTGGTTCAATTTCTATAACTATAACAATCTTATTTCAAGTGATGATCTTACTTGAACTTGTTTTCGTGTCATGATTCTGCTTCAAGAACTTCGAGCCATCCAAGGATCCGTTGAAGCTAGATCCATTTTTCACTTTTCCAGTAGGTTTATCCAAGGAACTTAAGGTAGTAATGATGTTCATAACATCATTCAATTCATACATATAAAGCTATCTTATTCGAAGGTTTAAACTTGTAATCACTAGAACATAGTTTAGTTAATTCTAAACTTGTTCACAAACAAAAGTTAATCCTTCTAACTTGACTTTTAAAATCAACTAAACACATGTTCTATATCTATATGATATGCTAACTTAATGATTTAAAACCTGGAGACACGAAAAACACCGTAAAACCGGATTTACGCCGTCGTAGTAACACCGCGGGCTGTTTTGGGTTAGTTAATTAAAAACTATGATAAACTTTGATTTAAAAGTTGTTATTATGAGAAAATTATTTTTATTATGAACATGAAACTATATCCAAAAATTATGGTTAAACTCAAAGTAGAAGTATGTTTTCTAAAATGGTCATCTAGACGTCGTTCTTTCGACTGAAATGACTACCTTTACAAAAACGACTTGTAACTTATTTTTCCGACTATAAACCTACACTTTTTCTGTTTAGATTCATAAAATAGAGTTCAATATGAAACCATAGCAATTTGATTCACTCAAAACGGATTTAAAATGAAGAAGTTATGGGTAAAACAAGATTGGATAATTTTTCTCATTTTAGCTACGTGAAAATTTGTAACAAATCTATTCCAACCATAACTTAATCAACTTGTATTGTATATTATGTAATCTTGAGATACCATAGACACGTATACAATGTTTCGACCTATCATGTCGACACATCTATATATATTTCGGAACAACCATAGACACTCTATATGTGAATGTTGGAGTTAGCTATACAGGGTTGAGGTTGATTCCAAAATATATATAGTTTGAGTTGTGATCAATACTGAGATACATATACACTGGGTCGTGGATTGATTCAAGATAATATTTATCGATTTATTTCTGTACATCTAACTGTGGACAACTAGTTGTAGGGTACTAACGAGGACAGCTGACTTAATAAACTTAAAACATCAAAATATATTAAAAGTGTTGTAAATATATTTTGAACATACTTTGATATATATGTATATATTGTTATAGGTTCGTGAATCAACCAGTGGGCAAGTTTTACTTCCCGACGAAGTAAAAATCTGTGAAAGTGAGTTATAGTCTCACTTTTAAAATCTAATATTTTTGGGATGAGAATACATGCAGATTTTATAAATGATTTACAAAATAGACACAAGTACGTGAAACTACATTCTATGGTTGAATTATCGAAATCGAATATGCCCCTTTTTATTAAAGTCTGGTAATCTAAGAATTAGGGAACAGACACCCTAATTGACGCGAATCCTAAAGATAGATCTATTGGGCCTAACAAACCCCATCCAAAGTACCGGATGCTTTAGTACTTCGAAATTTATATCATATCCGAAGGGTGTCCCGGAATGATGGGGATATTCTTATATATGCATCTTGTTAATGTCGGTTACCAGGTGTTCACCATATGAATGATTTTTATCTCTATGTATGGGATGTGTATTGAAATATGAAATCTTGTGGTCTATTATTATGATTTGATATATATAGGTTAAACCTATAACTCACCAACATTTTTGTTGACGTTTTAAGCATGTTTATTCTCAGGTGATTATTAAGAGCTTCCGCTGTCGCATACTTAAATAAGGACGAGATTTGGAGTCCATGCTTGTATGATATTGTGTAAAAACTGCATTCAAGAAACTTATTTTGTTGTAACATATTTGTATTGTAAACCATTATGTAATGGTCGTGTGTAAACAGGATATTTTAGATTATCATTATTTGATAATCTACGTAAAGCTTTTTAAACCTTTATTGATGAAATAAAGGTTATGGTTTGTTTTAAAATGAATGCAGTCTTTGAAAAACGTCTCATATAGAGGTCAAAACCTCGCAACGAAATCAATTAATATGGAACGTTTTTAATCAATAAGAACGGGACATTTCAGTTGGTATCAGAGCGTTGGTCTTAGAGAACCAGAATTTTGCATTAGTGTGTCTTATCGAGTTTGTTAGGATGCATTAGTGAGTCTGGACTTCGACCGTGTTTACTTGAAAAATGATTGCTTAACAAATTTTGTTGGAAACTATATATTTTTAACATGTGAATATTATGTGATATATTAATCTCTTAACGCGTTTGATATAATGTGATAGATGTCTACCTCTAGAACAAGTCCCATTGACTCACCTAATAATAATGAAGAGTCAAATGTAAATTGGAATGATTCGTGGACTGATTCACAAGTTCCCGAAGAGGAACCGGAAGAAGAGTCGGAACCGGAAGAAGAATCGGAACCGGAAGAAGAATCGGAACCGGATGAAGAAATAGAACAGGTGGGGGAAATAATAAAATGGTTGAGTAAAAGAAAATCCTCAACCAACCGACCAAGGTTAATTATGGTCAATGGTGTTTCCGTCAAGGAAGCAAAATATTGGGAGGATTACCAATTCTCCGATGAATCGGATTTCGACGAGAATTCCGATGATGTTATAGAAATTACCCCAACTGAATTTAAAAAGGCAAAAGAAAATAATAAGGGAAAGGGCATAAAAATAGAGAAGTCTAATTCCAACCCCGATGAACTTTATATGTATCGTCAACCCCCGAAGTCCTTAAGTTGTAACAATGACCCGGGAACCTCTAAACCACCAGGTTTTTCTAAACCAATGTGGAAAATTACGGCTCGTATTAGGGGAACATCATATATCCCTAGAAACTTGGCAAAACGAACCAAAACCGAAGAAGAAGAAACAAGCGAGTCGGAATAAGATAGTTGTATGCGTGTGGTGTAATATATGTAATATAGTGTGCTTATGCTTTATGATATATGTAAAAATTGATTGTATTAATAAGTATTTTTTTTATGAATCTAACTCTTGTCTATTTTACAGTATAAAAACACAAAATGGATAGACAACCCAATATTTTAAGAGACCTACCCGGAGACATGATTGATGAAATCTTGTCTAGAGTCGGTCAGAATTCTTCGGCACAACTATTTAAGGCGAGATCAGTTTGTAAGACATTCGAAGAACGTTCCAAGAATGTCTTGGTTTATAAGAGACTTTCGTTTGAAAGATGGGGGATATCACATTGGGAAACCCATAAGTTACGATGTGTTTACTTTGACGCATATATTGCGGGGAACCCAAATGCTATTTTACGCAACGGGTTAAGAAATTATTTTCACTCAATATATCCGAATATTGGACTTCGTGATTTAGAAAAAGCGGCTAACATGCAACATAAAGAAGCATGTTATGCTTACGGATTAGTAATGTTTGCTTCTCACCAAAGTGAGAACAAGAACATCGGGCTACAACTATTAAACAAAACGTTCCCACAAGTGACGAAGTCGGTAATTGGAGTAAGAAATGAGGTTTTTAGATTGTTACGGGACTGTTGGACATTACGTAACCCTCGTCCCTTTGACGACGTTACAACACGCTGTCTTATCAACGGCCATAACGGTTATGTTGCACAAGACCAAGGATGGGAAGTAGTCCTAGTAAAACCAGAATGCATGACTTGTTTCTGGACGTATGAATTACGTGTCTTTATTGCCTTTGCTGAACGACTTGTGTACTAGCTAGAATTATCTTCAAAACTATCTTGTATCAAAGTTATTGTGTGCTATATTTCATGCTTTATGTAAAATAAGCGGTATTGTAAGTTTGTAAAATATTGTATAAAAGTTTGAACGCGAAATATTATTATAATCAGTTTTTCATATAGAATTGTAGTAGTTGAATTGTATATTAGCTACTAAGTATGAACTTAACGGGTAGGTACTACCCGAATTTAAACTTATAAAACGCTAATATGAAGAAAAAGCTTTTATAAATGAGTTCATATTATGCTACGAAATACTATTAACTACTCTTAATATTCTGTATGATTAACTTGTTCCATTTGACTATTTTGAAGGAAATGACACCGACTACTCGACACACCGTGAATATGAATGAAGAGGAATTCCATACTTTTCTAGCTTCAAACATAGCCGCAGTACAGGCTGCGCTACATACCAACAATAACCTTGGATCTAGCAGTACAGGAAATCGTGTAGGATGCACCTACAAAGAATTCACTGCCTGCAAACCTTTGGAATTTGATGGAACCGAAGGACCGATCGGATTGAAACGGTGGACCGAGAAGGTCGAATCGGTGTTTGCCATAAGTAAGTGTACTGAAGAGGACAAAGTGAAGTACGCTACGCATACCTTCATAGGTTCTGCGTTAACATGGTGGAATACCTATCTAGAGCAAGTGGGACAAGACGATGCGTACGCACTACCGTGGTCAGCATTCAAGCACTTGATGAACGAGAAGTACCGTCCCAGAACCGAGGTCAATAAGCTCAAGACAGAACTTAGAGGGTTACGAACCCTAGGATTTGATATTACCACGTACGAAAGACGATTCACAGAATTGTGCCTATTGTGTCCGGGAGCATTCGAAGATGAGGAAGAGAAGATCGACGCGTTTGTGAAAGGATTACTGGAAAGAATCCAAGAAGATATAAGTTCACACGAGCCCGCCTCCATACAACAGGCATGTAGAATGGCTCACAAACTAGTGAACCAGATTGAAGAAAGAATTAAAGAACAGACTGCTGAAGAGGCCAATGTGAAGCAAGTCAAAAGAAAGTGGGAGGAAAACGGTGATAAGAATCACCAATACAACAACAACAGCAATTACAACAATAATCGCAACAATTATCCCAACAATCGCAACATCAATCGCAACTACAACAAACGGCCCAACAACAACAACAGCAACAACAACAGCAACTACAACAATCATCCCAACAACAATAATAACCGCAACAACAACATCAATCAGAAGCAGCTATGCCAAAGGTGTGAAAAGAATCACTCGGGGTTCTGCACCAAATTTTGCAACAAGTGTAAAAGAAATGGTCATAGCGCGGCGAAGTGTGAGGTCTATGGACCAGGGGTTAATAGAACGAAAGGAACAAATGGTGTCGGAACGAGTAATGGCGGAGCAAGTAGTGTCGGAGCAAGTTATGCCAATGTAGTTTGTTATAAATGTGAAAAACCGGGCCACATTATTAGAAATTGCCCGAACCAGGAGAACACGAATGGACAAGGCCGCGGAAGAGTTTTCAATATTAATGCGGCAGAGGCACAGGAAGACCCGGAGCTTGTTACGGGTACGTTTCTTATTGACAATAAATCTGCTTACGTTTTATTTGATTCGGGTGCGGATAGAAGCTATATGAGTAGAGATTTTTGTGCTAAATTAAGTTGTCCATTGACGCCTTTGGATAGTAAATTTTTACTCGAATTAGCAAATGGTAAATTAATTTCAGCAGATAATATATGTCGGAATCGAGAAATTAAACTGGTTAGCGAAACATTTAAGATTGATTTGATACCAGTAGAGTTAGGGAGTTTTGATGTGATAATCGGTATGGACTGGTTGAAAGAAGTAAAAGCAGAGATCGTTTGTTACAAAAATGCAATTCGCATTATACGAGAAAAAGGAAAACCCTTAATGGTGTACGGAGAAAAGGGCAACACGAAGCTACATCTTATTAGTAATTTGAAGGCACAAAAACTAATAAGAAAAGGTTGCTATGCTGTTCTAGCACACGTCGAGAAAGTACAAACTGAAGAAAAGAGCATCAATGATGTTCCCATTGCAAAAGAATTTCCTGATGTATTTCCGAAAGAATTACCGGGATTACCCCCACATCGATCCGTTGAATTTCAAATAGATCTTGTACCAGGAGCTGCACCAATAGCTCGTGCTCCTTACAGACTCGCACCCAGCGAGATGAAAGAACTGCAAAGCTAATTACAAGAACTTTTAGAGCGTGGTTTCATTCGATCAAGCACATCACCGTGGGGAGCTCCTGTTTTGTTTGTCAAGAAGAAAGATGGTACATTCAGGTTGTGTATCGACTACCGAGAGTTGAACAAACTTACCATCAAGAACCGCTACCCACTACCGAGAATCGACGACTTATTTGATCAACTACAAGGCTCGTCTGTTTATTCAAAGATTGACTTACGTTCCGGGTATCATCAAATGCGGGTGAAAGAAGATGATATTCCAAAGACTGCTTTCAGAACACGTTACGGTCATTACGAGTTTATGGTCATACCGTTTGGTTTAACTAATGCACCAGCTGTGTTCATGGACCTTATGAACCGAGTGTGTGGACCATACCTTGATAAGTTTGTCATTGTTTTCATTGATGACATACTTATTTACTCAAAGAATGACCAAGAACACGGTGAACATTTGAGAAAGGTGTTAGAAGTATTGAGGAAGGAAGAATTGTACGCTAAGTTTTCAAAGTGTGCATTTTGGTTGGAAGAAGTTCAATTCCTCGGTCACATAGTGAACAAAGAAGGTATTAAGGTGGATCCGGCAAAGATAGAAACTGTTGAAAAGTGGGAAACCCCGAAAACTCCGAAACACATACGCCAGTTTTTAGGACTAGCTGGTTACTACAGAAGGTTCATCCAAGACTTTTCCAGAATAGCAAAACCCTTGACTGCATTAACGCATAAAGGGAAGAAATTTGAATGGAAGGATGAACAAGAGAAAGCGTTTCAGTTATTGAAGAAAAAGCTAACTACGGCACCTATATTGTCATTGCCTGAAGGGAATGATGATTTTGTGATTTATTGTGACGCATCAAAGCAAGGTCTCGGTTGTGTATTAATGCAACGAACGAAGGTGATTGCTTATGCGTCTAGACAATTGAAGATTCACGAGCAAAATTATACGACGCATGATTTGGAATTAGGCGCGGTTGTTTTTGCATTAAAGACTTGGAGGCACTACTTATATGGGGTCAAAAGTATTATATATACCGACCACAAAAGTCTTCAACACATATTTAATCAGAAACAACTGAATATGAGGCAGCGTAGGTGGATTGAATTGTTGAATGATTACGACTTTGAGATTCGTTACCACCCGGGGAAGGCAAATGTGGTAGCCGATGCCTTGAGCAGGAAGGACAGAGAACCCATTCGAGTAAAATCTATGAATATAATGATTCATAATAATCTTACTACTCAAATAAAGGAGGCGCAACAAGGAGTTTTAAAAGAGGGAAATTTAAAGGATGAAATACCCAAAGGATCAGAGAAGCATCTTAATATTCGGGAAGACGGAACCCGGTATAGGGCTGAAAGGATTTGGGTACCAAAATTTGGAGATATGAGAGAAATGGTACTCAGAGAAGCTCATAAAACCAGATACTCAATACATCCTGGAACGGGGAAGATGTACAAGGATCTCAAGAAACATTTTTGGTGGCTGGGTATGAAAGCCGATGTTGCTAAATACGTAGGAGAATGTTTGACGTGTTCTAAGGTCAAATCTGAGCATCAAAAACCATCAGGTCTACTTCAACAACCCGAAATCCCGGAATGGAAATGGGAAAACATTACCATGGATTTGATCACTAAATTGCCAAGGACTGCAAGTGGTTTTGATACTATTTGGGTAATAGTTGATCGTCTCACCAAATCGGCACACTTCCTACCAATAAGAGAAGATGACAAGATGGAGAAGTTAGCACGACTGTATTTGAAGGAAGTTGTCTCCAGACATGGAATACCAATCTCTATTATCTCTGATAGGGATGGCAGATTTATTTCAAGATTCTGGCAGACATTACAGCAAGCATTAGGAACTCGTCTAGACATGAGTACTGCCTATCATCCACAAACTGATGGGCAGAGCGAAAGGACGATACAAACGCTTAAAGACATGCTACGAGCATGTGTTATTGATTTCGGAAACAGTTGGGATCGACATCTACCGTTAGCAGAATTTTCCTACAACAACAGCTACCATTCAAGCATTGAGATGGCGCCGTTTGAAGCACTTTATGGTAGAAAGTGCAGGTCTCCGATTTGTTGGAGTGAAGTGGGGGATAGACAGATTACGGGTCCGGAGATTATACAAGAAACTACCGAGAAGATCATCCAAATTCAACAACGGTTGAAAACCGCCCAAAGTCGACAAAAGAGCTACGCTGACATTAAAAGAAAAGATATAGAATTTGAAATTGGAGAGATGGTCATGCTTAAAGTTGCACCTTGGAAAGGCGTTGTTCGATTTGGTAAACGAGGGAAATTAAATCCAAGGTATATTGGACCATTCAAGATTATTGATCGTGTCGGACCAGTAGCTTACCGACTAGAGTTACCTCAACAACTCGCGGCTGTACATAACACTTTCCACGTCTCGAATTTGAAGAAATGTTTTGCTAAAGAAGATCTTACTATTCCGTTAGATGAAATCCAAATCAACGAAAAACTTCAATTCATCGAAGAACCCGTCGAAATAATGGATCGTGAGGTTAAAAGACTTAAGCAAAACAAGATACCAATTGTTAAGGTTCGATGGAATGCTCGTAGAGGACCCGAGTTCACCTGGGAGCATGAAGATCAGATGAAGAAGAAATACCCGCATCTATTTCCAGAAGATTCGTCAACACCTTCAACAGCTTAAAATTTCGGGACGAAATTTATTTAACGGGTAGGTACTGTAGTGACCCGAACTTTTCCATGTTTATATATATTAATTGAGATTGATATTTACATGATTAAATGTTTCCAACATGTTAAGCAATCAAACTTGTTAAGACTTGATTAATTGAAATAGGTTTCATATAGACAATTGACCACCCAAGTTGACCGGTGATTCACGAACGTTAAAACTTGTAAAAACTATATGATGACATATATATGGATATATATATAGTTAATATGATACTATGATAAGTAAACATGTCATTAAGTATATTAACAATGAACTACATATGTAAAAACAAGACTACTAACTCAATGATTTTTAAACGAGACATATATGTAACGATTATCGTTGTAAAGACATTTAATGTATATATATCATATTAAGAGATATTCATACATGATAATATCATGATAATATAATAATTTAAAATCTCATTTGATATAATAAACATTGGGTTAACAACATTTAACAAGATCGTTAACCTAAAGGTTTCAAAACAACACTTACATGTAACGACTAACGATGACTTAACGACTCAGTTAAAATGTATATACATGTAGTGTTTTAATATGTATTTATACACTTTTGAAAGACTTCAATACACTTATCAAAATACTTCTACTTAACAAAAATGCTTACAATTACATCCTCGTTCAGTTTCATCAACAATTCTACTCGTATGCACCCGTATTCGTACTCGTACAATACACAGCTTTTAGATGTATGTACTATTGGTATATACACTCCAATGATCAGCTCTTAGCAGCCCATGTGAGTCACCTAACACATGTGGGAACCATCATTTGGCAACTAGCATGAAATATCTCATAAAATTACAAAAATATGAGTAATCATTCATGACTTATTTACATGAAAACAAAATTACATATCCTTTATATCTAATCCATACACCAACGACCAAAAACACCTACAAACACTTTCATTCTTCAATTTTCTTCATCTAATTGATCTCTCTCAAGTTCTATCTTCAAGTTCTAAGTGTTCTTCATATATTCTACAAGTTCTAGTTACATAAAATCAAGAATACTTTCAAGTTTGCTAGCTCACTTCCAATCTTGTAAGGTGATCATCCAACCTCAAGAAATCTTTGTTTCTTACAGTAGGTTATCATTCTAATACAAGGTAATAATCATATTCAAACTTTGGTTCAATTTCTATAACTATAACAATCTTATTTCAAGTGATGATCTTACTTGAACTTGTTTTCGTGTCATGATTCTGCTTCAAGAACTTCGAGCCATCCAAGGATCCGTTGAAGCTAGATCCATTTTTCACTTTTCCAGTAGGTTTATCCAAGGAACTTAAGGTAGTAATGATGTTCATAACATCATTCAATTCATACATATAAAGCTATCTTATTCGAAGGTTTAAACTTGTAATCACTAGAACATAGTTTAGTTAATTCTAAACTTGTTCGCAAACAAAAGTTAATCCTTCTAACTTGACTTTTAAAATCAACTAAACACATGTTCTATATCTATATGATATGCTAACTTAATGATTTAAAACCTGGAGACACGAAAAACACCGTAAAACCGGATTTACGCCGTCGTAGTAACACCGCGGGCTGTTTTGGGTTAGTTAATTAAAAACTATGATAAACTTTGATTTAAAAGTTGTTATTATGAGAAAATGATTTTTATTATGAACATGAAACTATATCCAAAAATTATGGTTAAACTCAAAGTGGAAGTATGTTTTCTAAAATGGTCATCTAGACGTCGTTCTTTCGACTGAAATGACTACCTTTACAAAAACGACTTGTAACTTATTTTTCCGACTATAAACCTATACTTTTTCTGTTTAGATTCATAAAATAGAGTTCAATATGAAACCATAGCAATTTGATTCACTCAAAACGGATTTAAAATGAAGAAGTTATGGGTAAAACAAGATTGGATAATTTTTCTCATTTTAGCTACGTGAAAATTTGTAACAAATCTATTCCAACCATAACTTAATCAACTTGTATTGTATATTATGTAATCTTGAGATACCATAGACACGTATACAATGTTTCGACCTATCATGTCGACACATCTATATATATTTCGGAACAACCATAGACACTCTATATGTGAATGTTGGAGTTAGCTATACAGGGTTGAGGTTGATTCCAAAATATATATAGTTTGAGTTGTGATCAATACTGAGATACGTATACACTGGGTCGTGGATTGATTCAAGATAATATTTATCGATTTATTTCTGTACATCTAACTGTGGACAACTAGTTGTAGGGTACTAACGAGGACAGCTGACTTAATAAACTTAAAACATCAAAATATATTAAAAGTGTTGTAAATATATTTTGAACATACTTTGATATATATGTATATATTGTTATAGGTTCGTGAATCAACCAGTGGCCAAGTTTTACTTCCCGACGAAGTAAAAATCTGTGAAAGTGAGTTATAGTCCCACTTTTAAAATCTAATATTTTTGGGATGAGAATACATGCAGATTTTATAAATGATTTACAAAATAGACACAAGTACGTGAAACTACATTCTATGGTTGAATTATCGAAATCGAATATGGCCCTTTTTATTAAAGTCTGGTAATCTAAGAATTAGGGAACAGACACCCTAATTGACGCGAATCCTAAAGATAGATCTATTGGGCCTAACAAACCCCATCCAAAGTACCGGATGCTTTAGTACTTCGAAATTTATATCATATCCGAAGGGTGTCCCGGAATGATGGGGATATTCTTATATATGCATCTTGTTAATGTCGGTTACCAGGTGTTCACCATATGAATGATTTTTATCTCTATGTATGGGATGTGTATTGAAATATGAAATCTTGTGGTCTATTATTATGATTTGATATATATAGGTTAAACCTATAACTCACCAACATTTTTGTTGACGTTTTAAGCATGTTTATTCTCAGGTGATTATTAAGAGCTTCCGCTGTCGCATACTTAAATAAGGACGAGATTTGGAGTCCATGCTTGTATGATATTGTGTAAAAACTGCATTCAAGAAACTTATTTTGTTGTAACATATTTGTATTGTAAACCATTATGTAATGGTCGTGTGTAAACAGGATATTTTAGATTATCATTATTTGATAATCTACGTAAAGCTTTTTAAACCTTTATTGATGAAATAAAGGTTATGGTTTGTTTTAAAATGAATGCAGTCTTTGAAAAACGTCTCATATAGAGGTCAAAACCTCGCAACGAAATCAATTAATATGGAACGTTTTTAATCAATAAGAACGGGACATTTCAAATGATATTATAAAATATACCATTTACACACGACCATTACATAATGGTTTACAATAAGAATATATTACATCAAAATAAGTTTCTTGAATGCAGTTTTACATAATATCATACAAGCATGGACTCCAAATCTTGTCCTTATTTTAGTATGCAACAGCGGAAGCTCTTAGTATTCACCTGAGAATAAACATGCTTTAAACGTCAACAAAAATGTTGGTGAGTTATAGGTTTAACCTATATATATCAAATCGTAACAATAGACCACAAGATTTCATATTTCAATACACATCACATACATAGAGATAAAAATCATTCATATGGTGAACACCTGGTAACCGACATTAACAAGATGCATATATAAGAATATCCCCATCATTCCAGGACACCCTTCGGATATGATATAAATTTCGAAGTACTAAAGCATCCGGTACTTTGGATAGGGTTTTTTAGGCCCAATAGATCTATCTTTAGGATTCGCGTCAATTAGGGTGTCTGTTCCCTAATTCTTAGATTACCACACTTAATAAAAGGGGCATATTCGATTTCGATAATTCAACCATAGAATGTAGTTTCACGTACTTGTTTCTATTTTGTAAATCATTTATAAAACCTGCATGTATTCTCATCCCAAAAATATTAGATTTTAAAAGTGGGACTATAACTCACTTTCACAGATTTTTACTTCTTCGGGAAGTAAGACTTGGCCACTGGTCGATTCACGAACCTATAACAAATATGTACATATATATCAAAGTATGTTCAAAATATATTTACAACACTTTTAATACATTTTGATGTTTTAAGTTTATTAAGTCAGCTGTCCTCGTTAGTAACCTACAACTAGTTATCCACAGTTAGATGTACAGAAATAAATCGATATATATTATCTTGAATCAATCCAAGACCCAGTGTATACACATCTCAGGCTAGATCACAACTCAAAGTATATATATTTTTAGAATCAACCTCAACCCTATATAGCTAACTCCCACATTACTGCATATAGAGTGTCTATGGTTGTTCCAAATAATATATATACATGGGTCGATATGATATGTCAAAACATTTGCATACGTGTCTATGGTATCCCAAGATTACATAATATATTAGAATACATGTATAATACAATATAAGTTAGCTAGGATATGATTAAAATAGATTTGTTACCAATTTTCACGTAGCTACAACAAGAAAAATTATCCAATCTTGTTTTACCCATAACTTCTTCATTTTAAATCCGTTTTGAGTGAATCAAATTGCTATGGTTTCATATTGAACTCTATGTTATGAATCTAAACAGAAAAAGTATAGGTTTATAGTCGGAAAAATAATTTACAAGTCATTTTTGTAAAGGTAGTCATTTCAGTCGAAAGAACGACGTCTAGATGACCATTTTAGAAAACATACTTCCACTTTGAGTTTAACCATGATTTTTGGATATAGTTTCATGTTCATAAGAAAGATCATTTTCCCAGAAGAACAACTTTTAAATCAAAGATTAACATAGTTTTTAATTAACTAACCCAAAACAGCCCGCGGTGTTACTACGACGGCGTATATCCGGTTTTACGGTGTTTTTCGTGTTTTCCGATTTTAAATCATTAAGTTAGCATATCATATAGATATAAAACATTTGTTTAGTTGATTTTAAAATTCAAGTTAGAAGGATTAACTTTTATTTGCGAACAAGTTTAGAATTAACTAAACTATGTTCTAGTGATTACAAGTTTAAACCTTCGAATAAGATAGCTTTATATGTATGAATCGAATGATGTTATGAACATCATTACTACCTCAAGTTTTCTGGATAAAGCTACTGGAAATGAGAAAAATAGATCTAGCTTCAAAGGATCCTTGGATGGCTTGAAAGTTCTTGAAGCAGAATCATGACACGAAAATAGTTCAAGTAAGATTTTCACTCGAAATAAGATTGTTATAGTTGTAGAAATTGAATCAAAGTTTGAATATTAATATTATCTTGAATTAGAAAGATAACCTACTGTAAATAACAAAGGTTCCTTGATCTTAGATGATTACTTGGAATGGATTAGAAAGCTTGGAAGTAGACTTGCAAACTTGGAAGTATTCTTGATTTTTATGAAACTATACTTATGGAATTTATGAAGAACACTTAGAACTGTAAGATAGAACTTGTGAGAGATCAATTAGATGAAGAAAATTGAAGAATGAAAGTGTTTGTAGGTGTTTTTGGTCATTGGTATATGGATTAGATATAAAGGATATGTAATTTTGTTTTCATGTAAATAAGTCATGAATGATTACTCATATTTTTGTAATTTTATGAGATATTTCATGCTAGTTTCCAAATGATGGTTCCCACATGTGTTAGGTGACTCACATGGGCTGCTAAGAGCTGATCATTGGAGTGTATCTACCAATAGTACATACATCTAAAAGCTGTGTATTGTACGAGTACGAATACGGGTGCATACGAGTAGAATTGTTGATGAAACTGAACGAGGATGTAATTGTAAGCATTTTTGTTAAGTAGAAGTATTTTGATAAGTGTCTTAAAGTCTTTCAAAAGTGTATGAATACATATTAAAACACTACATGTATATACATTTTAACTGAGTAGTTAAGTCATCGTTAGTCGTTACATGTAAATGTTGTTTTGAAACCTTTAGGTTAACGATCTTGTTAAATGTTGTTAATGAAAGGACCCGTTCATATACATTATAAACGATTTACAATAGTTGATTACATTGCGAGGTATTTGACCTCTATATGACACATTTTACAAACATTGCATTCGTTTTTAAAAGACAAACTTTCTTTACATCGAAAATTGACAGGCATGCATACCATTTCATAATATCCACTATCCAACTATAAATTGATTTAATAATAATCTTTGATGAACTCAATGACTCGAATGCAACATTCTTCAAAATATGCTATGAAAGACTCCAAGTAATATCTTTAAAATGAGCAAATGCACAGCGGAAGATTTCTTTAACACCTGAGAATAAACATGCTTTAAAGTGTCAACCAAAAGGTTGGTGAGTTCATTAGTTTATCATAATCATTTATTTCCATCATTTTAATAGACCACAAGAATTTCATTTCCAGTTCTCATAAATATACGACCCATGCATAGAGACAAAAATAATCATTCATATGGTGAACACCTGGTAACCGACATTAACTAGATACATATAAGAATATCCCCTATCATTCCAGGATCCTCCTTCGGACATGATATAAATTTCGAAGTACTAAAGCATCCGGTACTTTGGATGGGGTTTGTTAGGCCCAATAGATCTATCTTTAGGATTCACGTCAATTAGGGTGTCTGTTCCCTAATTCTTAGATTACCAGACTTTAATAAAAAGGGGCATATTCGATTTCGATAATTCAACCATAGAATGTAGTTTCAATTACTTGTGTCTATTTTGTCAAACATTTATAAAAGCGCATGTATTCACAGTCCCAAAAATATAAAGGGTAAAAAGACAAATGAAACTCACACATATAAATATTGTAAAACAGTTAATAAAGCATTTGCATGTATTCTCAGCCCAAAAATGTAATGAGTAAAAAAGGGAGCAAATGAAACTCACCATACTGTATTTTCGAAGTAAAAATACATATAACGTCATTGAACAAGTGCAAGGTTGGCCTCGGATTCACGAACCTAAATTAATTATATACATTTATGTGTTGGTCAATATTTGTCTAACAAATTAGGTCAAGTCATAGTGTACCACAATCCTAATGCTCGAGACTAATATGCAAAAGTCAACAAAAGTAAATTTGACTCAAAATAATTTCCAAAAATCTATACATGATTAATATATAGTTTAAATATCGTCGTTTTATATTTTTAAATATTTTTAAAAAATTTATTAGAGTAAATAATATAATTTATTTATTAATAAATAAAATTTTATATTAAATTTATATAATAAAATATACTTTTATATATATTAAGTAATAAAATTTATAGGCCAGGTTCATTTAATATCATAAAGATAATATGATAGGTATTATTAAAGTAAGTTATTACACGTAGTAAAATATGTTTGTATCACATATTTATTTAATAAAATAATATCTATAATGATAGTAAGTAAAAGTTGTATTATTTTGTAATAATAATTATTATTATAAAAATATCAATATTTATAATTACTAAGATGACATTATGATAAAACGATAATTCTAATTATGATAACTTTAATATTTAAGATAATTTTTAATATTATCTTTAAAATAATAATTCTATTTAAAATAATAATAATAATAATATTTTATAGTAACAATGACATTTCTATTAAAATGATAATTTTTGTTAAAATGATAGTTTTAATACTAACGATACTTTTAATAATAGTAGTAATGATAAAAATAATAAGAACGATAATTTTATCTAAATCAATATCTTATAATATTTTAATTTCATCATGATAATCTTACTCATTATTTCCTAATCGTTTCGTTTAATAGCTTTTAATCGTCTTTTATATCGTATTCATAATAATGATAATAATAGTAATCAAAATAATTAGGTGTTACAAATATTTGTTTTAATTACACTAATATTAATAATGATAGTTACTATAACATTATTAACGATAATACTAATAATTATCTTAATGATAATATAGTAATAATAATAATAACAATAACAATAACCATTTTTAAATAATGATATATATATATATATATATTAATAATGATAATAATAATAATAATACTAATAATAATAATAATAATTGGATAATAATAATAATACTAATTATAACTTTAACGATAATAACGATAGTAATAATAAAAAAAATAACAATTTTTAATGATAAATCCCTTTTATTGATAAAGATAATAATAATGATAATAATAAGATAAAACTAGAACGACGATAATAATAATAATCATTTTTAATAAAAATATCGAAAATTCAATTGATTATAACTTCTAATCCATTCATCGAAACCATTCAATATCTAAAGGAAAAGTTCTTAATTTTTCGCTATCTTTCCAAGGACATGCATATCTTATACCTTATCTCAACCGCAAGTGTAACTAATTCAAGATTCAACCTAACTTATCTAAGGGCAATATCAAAAGTACAAGCATGCATAATCCTAAATACTCGAGCATTAGTCAGGGATACACTATTAGTATGTAAAAGTTAAATTATGAGTACTCACGTATCAATATTGAGATTCAATATTGCAGGAAAGGTACGTAGACGCAACGGAAATGATAAACACTATATTGACCTCACGAGCATGTAGTGACCCGAACTTTTCCATGTTTATATATATTAATTGAGATTGATATTTACATGATTAAATGTTTCCAACATGTTAAGCAATCAAACTTGTTAAGACTTGATTAATTGAAATATGTTTCATATAGACAATTGACCACCCAAGTTGATCGGTGATTCACGAACGTTAAAACTTGTAAAAACTATATGATGACATATATATGGATATATATATATAGTTAACATGATACTATGATAAGAAAACATATCATAAAGTATATTAACAATGAACTACATATGTAAAAACAAGACTACTAACTTAATGATTTTTAAACGAGACATATATGTAACGATTATCGTTGTAAAGACATTTAATGTATATATATCATATTAAGAGATATTAATACATGATAATATCATGATAATATAATAATTTAAAATCTCATTTGATATTATAAACATTGGGTTAACAACATTTAACAAGATCGTTAACCTAAAGGTTTCAAAACAACACTTACATGTAACGACTAACGATGACTTAACGACTCAGTTAAAATGTATATACATGTAGTGTTTTAATATGTATTTATACACTTTTGAAAGATTTCAATACACTTATCAAAATACTTCTACTTAACAAAAATGCTTACAATTACATCCTCGTTCAGTTTCATCAACAATTCTACTCGTATGCACCCGTATTCGTACTCGTACAATACACAGCTTTTAGATGTATGTACTATTGGTATATACACTCCAATGATCAGCTCTTAGCAGCCCATTTGAGTCACCTAACACATGTGGGAACCATCATTTGGCAACTAGCATGAAATATCTCATAAAATTACAAAAATATGAGTAATCATTCATGACTTATTTACATGAAAACAAAATTACATATCCTTTATATCTAATCCATACACCAACGACCAAAAACACCTACAAACACTTTCATTCTTCAATTTTCTTCATCTAATTGATCTCTCTCAAGTTCTATCTTCAAGTTCTAAGTGTTCTTCATAAATTCCAAAAGTTCTAGTTTCATAAAATCAAGAATACTTTCAAGTTTGCTAGCTCACTTCCAATCTTGTAAGGTGATCATCCAACCTCAATAAATCTTTGTTTCTTACAGTAGGTTATCATTCTAATACAAGGTAATAATCATATTCAAACTTTGGTTCAATTTCTATAACTATAACAATCTTATTTCAAGTGATGATCTTACTTGAACTTGTTTTCGTGTCATGATTCTGCTTCAAGAACTTCGAGCCATCCAAGGATCCATTGAAGCTAGATCCATTTTTCTCTTTTCCAGTAGGTTTATCCAAGGAAATTAAGGTAGTAATGATGTTCATAACATCATTCGATTCATACATATAAAGCTATCTTATTCGAAGGTTTAAACTTGTAATCACTAGAACATAGTTTAGTTAATTCTAAACTTGTTCGCAAGCAAAAGTTAATCCTTCTAACTTGACATTTAAAATCAACTAAACACATGTTCTATATCTATATGATATGCTAACTTAATGATTTAAAACCTGGAAACACGAAAAACACCGTAAAACCGGATTTACGCCGTCGTAGTAACACCGCGGGCTGTTTTGGGTTAGTTAATTAAAAACTATGATAAACTTTGATTTAAAAGTTGTTATTCTGAGAAAATGATTTTTATTATGAACATGAAACTATATCCAAAAATTATGGTTAAACTCAAAGTGGAAGTATGTTTTCTAAAATGGTCATCTAGACGTCGTTCTTTCGACTGAAATGACTACCTTTACAAAAACGACTTGTAACTTATTTTTCCGACTATAAACCTATACTTTTCTATTTAGAATCATAAAATAGAGTTCAATATGAAACCGTAGCAATTTGATTCACTCAAAACGGATTTAAAATGAAGAAGTTATGGGTAAAACAAAATTGGATAATTTTTCTCATTTTAGCTACGTGAAAATTGGTAACAAATCTATTCCAACTATAACTTAATCAACTTGTATTGTATATTATGTAATCTTGAGATACCATAGACACGTATACAATGTTTCGACCTATCATGTCGACACATCTATATATATTTCGGAACAACCATAGACACTCTATATGTGAATGTTGGAGTTAGCTATACAGGGTTGAGGTTGATTCCAAAATATATATAGTTTGAGTTGTGATCAATACTGAGATACGTATACACTGGGTCGTGGATTGATTCAAGATAATATTTATCAATTTATTTCTGTACATCTAACTGTGGACAACTAGTTGTAGGTTACTAACGAGGACAGCTGACTTAATAAACTTAAAACATCAAAATATATTAAAAGTGTTGTAAATATATTTTGAACATACTTTGATATATATGTATATATTGTTATATGTTCGTGAATCAACCAGTGGCCAAGTCTTACTTCCCGACGAAGTAAAAATCTGTGAAAGTGAGTTATAGTCCCACTTTTAAAATCTAATATTTTTGGGATGAGAATACATGCAGGTTTTATAAATGATTTACAAAATAGACACAAGTACGTGAAACTACATTCTATGGTTGAATTATCGAAATCGAATATGCCCCTTTTTATTAAGTCTGGTAATCTAAGAATTAGGGAACAGACACCCTAATTGACGCGAATCCTAAAGATAGATCTATCGGGCCCAACAAGCCCCATCCAAAGTACCGGATGCTTTAGTACTTCGAAATTTATATCATATCCGAAGGGTGTCCCGGAATGATGGGGATATTCTTATATATGCATCTTGTTAATGTCGGTTACCAGGTGTTCACCATATGAATGATTTTTATCTCTATGTATGGGATGTGTATTGAAATATGAAATCTTGTGGTCTATTATTATGATTTGATATATATAGGTTAAACCTATAACTCACCAACATTTTTGTTGACGTTTTAAGCATGTTTATTCTCAGGTGATTATTAAGAGCTTCCGCTGTCGCATACTTAAATAAGGACGAGATTTGGAGTCCATGCTTGTATGATATTATGTAAAAACTGCATTCAAGAAACTTATTTTGTTGTAACATATTTGTATTGTAAACCATTATGTAATGGTCGTGTGTAAACAGGATATTTTAGATTATCATTATTTGATAATCTACGTAAAGCTTTTTAAACCTTTATTGATGAAATAAAGGTTATGGTTTGTTTTAAAATGAATGCAGTCTTTGAAAAACGTCACATATAGAGGTCAAAACCTCGCAACGAAATCAATTAATATGGAACGTTTTTAATCATTAAGAACGGGACATTTCAGTTGGTATCAGAGCGTTGGTCTTAGAGAACCAGAAAATTTGCATTAGTGTGTCTTATCGAGTTTGTTAGGATGCATTAGTGAGTCTGGACTTCGACCGTGTTTTCTTTAAAAATGATTGCTTAACATTTTTGTTGGAAACTATATATTTTTAACATATGAATATTATGTGATATATTAATCTCTTAACGTGTTTGATATTATGTGATAGATGTCTACCTCTAGAACAAGTCCCATTGACTCACCTAATAATAATGAAGAGTCAAATGTAAATTGGAATGATTTGTGGACTGATTCACAAGTTCCCGAAGAGGAACCTGAAGAAGAGTCGGAACCGGAAGAAGAATCGGAACCGGAAGAAGAATCGGAACCGGATGAAGAAATAGAACCGGTGGGGGAAATAATAAAACGGTTAAGTAAAAGAAAATCCTCAACCAACCGACCAAAGTTAATTATGGTCAATGGTGTTTCCGCCAAGGAAGAAAAATATTGGGAGGATTACCAATTCTCCGATGAATCGGATTCCGACGAGAATTCCGATGATGTTATAGAAATTACCCCAACTGAATTTAAAAAGGCAAAAGAAAATAATAAGGGAAAGGGCATAAAAATAGAGAAATCTAATTCCAACCCCGATGAACTTTATATGTATCGTCAACCCCCGAAGTCCTTAAGTTGTAACAATGACCCGGGAACCTCTAAACCACCAGGTTTTTCTAAACCAATGTGGACAACGACGGCTCGTATTAGGGGAACATCATATATCCCTAGAAACTTGGCAAAACGAACCAAAACCGAAGAAGAAGAAACGAGCGAGTCGGAATAAGATAGTTGTATTCGTGTGGTGTAATATATGTAATATAGTGTTCTTATGCTTTATGATATATGTAAAAATTGCTTGTATTAATAAGTATTTTTTTTATGAATCTAACTCTTGTCTATTTTACAGTTTAAAAACACAAAAGGGATAGACAACCCAATATTTTAAGAGACCTACCCGGAGACATGATTGATGAAATCTTGTCTAGAGTCGGCCAGAATTCTTCGGCACAACTATTTAAGGCGAGATCAGTTTGTAAGACATTCGAAGAACGTTCCAAGAATGTCTTGGTTTATAAGAGACTTTCGTTTGAAAGATGGGGGATATCACATTGGGAAACCCATAAGTTACGATGTGTTTACTTTGACGCATATATTGCGGGGAACCCAAATGCTATTTTACGCAACGGGTTAAGAAATTATTTTGACTCAATATATCCGAATATTGGACTTCGTGATTTAGAAAAAGCGGCTAACATGCAACATAAAGAAGCATGTTATGCTTACGGATTAGTAATGTTCGCTTCTCACCAAAGTGAGAACAAGAACATCGGGCTACAACTATTAAACAAAACGTTTCCACAAGTGACGGAGTCGGTAATTGGGGTAAGAAATGAGGTTTTTAGATTGTTACGGGACTGTTGGACATTACGTAACCCTCGTCCTTTTGACGACGTTACAACACACTGTCTTATCAATGGCCATAACGGTTATGTTCCACAAGACCAAGGATGGGAAGTAATCCTAGTAAAACCAGAATGCATGACTTGTTTCTGGACGTATGAATTACGTGTCTTTATTGCCTTTGCTGAACGACTTCTGTACTTGCTAGAATTATCTTCACAACTATCTTGTATCAAAGTTATTTCGTGCTATATTTCATGTTTTATGTAAAATAAGCGGTATTGTAAGTTTGTAAAATATTGTATAAAAGTTTGAACGCGAAATATTATTATAATCAGTTTTTCATATAGAATTGTAGTAGTTGAATTGTATATTAGCTACTAAGTATGAACTTAACGGGTAGGTACTACCCGAATTTAAACTTATAAAACGCTAATATGAAGAAAAAGCTTTTATAAATGAGTTCATATTATGCTACGAAATACTATTAACTACACTTAATATTCTGTATGATTAACTTGTTCCATTTGAATATTTTGAAGGAAATGGCACCGACTACTCGACACACCGTGAATATGAATGAAGAGGAATTCCGTACTTTTCTAGCTTCAAACATAGCCGCAGTACAGGCTGCGCTACATACCAACAATAACCTTGGATCTAGCAGTACAGGAAATCGTGTAGGATGCACCTACAAAGAATTCACTGCCTGCAAACCTTTGGAATTTGATGGAACCGAAGGACCGATCGGATTGAAACGGTGGACCGAGAAGGTCGAATCGGTGTTTGCCATAAGTAAGTGTACTGAAGAGGACAAAGTGAAGTACGCTACGCATACCTTCACAGGTTCTGCGTTAACATGGTGGAATACCTATCTAGAGCAAGTGGGACAAGACGATGCGTACGCACTACCGTGGTCAGCATTCAAGCACTTGATGAACGAGAAGTACCGTCCCAGAACCGAGGTCAATAAGCTCAAGACAGAACTTAGAGGGTTACGAACCCAAGGATTTGATATTACCACGTACGAAAGACGATTCACAGAATTGTGCCTATTGTGTCCGGGAGCATTCGAAGATGAGGAAGAGAAGATCGACGCGTTTGTGAAAGGATTACCGGAAAGAATCCAAGAAGATATAAGTTCACACGAGCCCGCCTCTATACAACAGGCATGTAGAATGGCTCACAAACTAGTGAACCAGATTGAAGAAAGAATTAAAGAACAGACTGCTGAAGAGGCCAATGTGAAGCAAGTCAAAAGAAAGTGGGAGGAAAACGGTGATAAGAATCACCAATACAACAACAACATCAATTACAACAATAATCGCAACAATTATCCCAACAATCGCAACATCAATCGCAACTACAACAAACGGCCCAACAACAACAACAACAACAACAGCAACTACAACAATCATCCCAACAACAATAATAACCGCAACAACAACAACAATCAGAAGCAGCTATGCCAAAGGTGTGAAAAGAATCACTCGGGGTTCTGCACCAAATTTTGCAACAAGTGTAAAAGAAATGGTCATAGCGCGGCGAAGTGTGAGGTCTACGGACCAGGGGTTAATAGAACGAAAGGAACAAATGGTGTCGGAACGAGTAATGGTGGAGCAACTAGTGTCGGAGCAAGTTATGCCAATGTAGTTTGTTATAAATGTGGAAAACCAGGCCACATTATTAGAAATTGCCCGAACCAGGAGAACACGAATGGACAAGGCCGTGGAAGAGTTTTCAATATTAATGCGGTAGAGGCACAGGAAGACCCGGAGCTTGTTACGGGTACGTTTCTTATTGACAATAAATCTGCTTACGTTTTATTTGATTCGGGTGCGGATAGAAGCTATATGAGTAGAGATTTTTGTACTAAATTAAGTTGTCCATTGACGCCTTTGGATAGTAAATTTTTACTCGAATTAGCAAATGGTAAATTAATTTCAGCAGATAATATATGTCGGAATCGAGAAATTAAACTGGTTAGCGAAACATTTAAGATTGATTTGATACCAGTAGAGTTAGGGAGTTTTGATGTGGTAATCGGTATGGACTGGTTGAAAGAAGTGAAAGCGGAGATCGTTTGTTACAAAAATGCAATTCGCATTATACGAGAAAAAGGAAAACCCTTAATGGTGTACGGAGAAAAGGGCAACACGAAGCTACATCTTATTAGTAATTTGAAGGCACAAAAACTAATAAGAAAAGGTTGCTATGCTGTTCTAGCACACGTCGAGAAAGTACAAACTGAAGAAAAGAGCATCAATGATGTTCCCATTGCAAAAGAATTTCCCGATGTATTTCCGAAAGAATTACCGGGATTACCCCCACATCGATCCGTTGAATTTCAAATAGATCTTGTACCAGCAGCTGCACCAATAGCTCGTGCTCCTTACAGACTCGCACCCAGCGAGATGAAAGAACTGCAAAGCCAATTACAAGAACTTTTAGAGCGTGGTTTCATTCAACCAACCACATCACCGTAGGGAGCTCCTGTTTTGTTTGTCAAGAAGAAAGATGGTACATTCAGGTTGTGTATCGACTACCGAGAGTTGAACAAACTTACCATCAAGAACCGCTACCCACTACCGAGAATCGACGACTTATTTGATCAACTACAAGGCTCGTCTGTTTATTCAAAGATTGACTTACGTTCCGGGTATCATCAAATGCGGGTGAAAGAAGATGATATTCCAAAGACTGCTTTCAGAACACGTTACGGTCATTACGAGTTTATGGTCATGCCGTTTGGTTTAACTAATGCACCAGCTGTGTTCATGGACCTTATGAACCGAGTGTGTGGACCATACCTTGACAAGTATTGAGGAAGGAAGAATTGTACGCTAAGTTTTCAAAGTGTGCATTTTGGTTGGAAGAAGTTCAATTCCTCGGTCACATAGTGAACTGTAACAACCCAAACCAAACCACGACAATTCCCGTTAAATTTCACAACACAAAAAAAATTCTGGTGCAGATCATTTGCGCGGCGCGCCAGGTGGGCGCGCGGCGCGCCGAATCGCCTGGACAGCCCGCTGTCCCCGGAAGTCAATTTAACAAAAATGTTTGACTAGTTCCCGACACATTTAGCCAAAACGCTTTTAACCGTACATTAATATATGTAAAACTAGCACATAACTAAGGTTTGAGCGAGTTTCACAAAGTGGGGCCCACACGTGCCCAAATTACCCTTTAAGTATAAAAATACAATATTTGACCAAAAGACTTTTAATACAACAAAGCCGAGCATGGCGATTGGGGATACGCTACCCAATCCTAATAAATCCAAAAGCAAGCCTTCTACGCAAACTATGCAAGTCCTCAAATCCTCGCGCTTACCCGAGCCACCATCCGCATGCAATCTATAAAAAGAGTCAACAACGAGAGGGTAAGCTAACGCTTAGTGAATGATAATATACTACATACATATATATGTATAAAATGAATACGCCACACAAGCAAATACCGCATACCGTAGCATCCAAATATAAAGCAACTACACTAAGCATACCGTACAATCTCTAAGCATCAAGCTAAAGGTACAACAACAAATGTGAGTCCACCAACGACAAAGTGAACATCTCCAAATAGCTACACCCGGAGGGTTAGCTACAACACAACAATACATTAATATATAACAATATAAATGAACAAGGTTAACACCTTAACCCAATACCGAGAACCAAATACCACAATGAAGATTGGCCGAACTACACGAGCCTTAGTAATCCGAAACCACACGAGATTACTATCTTCACAACATCGAGGTTGGCCGAACCACACGAGCCTTAGTAATCCGAAACCACACGAGATTACTACCTCAATAAGATGACCGAACTACACGAGTCACCATGAATCCGAACTATACGAGATTCATTTGATAAGATGACCGAAACCACACGCGTCATCGTGAATCCGAAACCACACGCGATTCACTTCTCCAACTCAAACCCACGGTCACGGGATTATATAATCCACCACATCGGGGCCACAACATCCAAATCACAATCACGTGTGATAATGTACACACGAACGTGTACTTCGCCAAAGATGGTCAACCAAAACGCACAACCGTGCCAATTGGACTTATACAAAAGTCCATCAAGTCCACCTACATGTGAAGTGAGCTCTATAGCCGAGAATCACTTCACCCGACCCGCACCCATCCTACACATACATATGTACATAGGATAATATCACTCACCTTGAAGTCTTGAAGAAAGCTTCCAAGTAATCCGCAACTCGCCAATGGAAAATACCTATTCCATTATCACAATTACAACAATACAATTAGGATGGATTTACAAACCAACCCAATTCAACACTTAGTGCAATTTCGACCCAATTGCACTTCCAAGCACAAACCGTGCCCGAACTAACCAATAATCACTAACACAAGTGAGAATGGTCCTAATAAGCCAATTAAACCCGAACTCAAGTGTCAAACACGTATCATACCCATTTTGACACTTAAACCCTAATTTTGACCCATAAAGGTCAAAACCTCGTCCTTTATAAGTTTTGACACCAAAACACATTTAACTCGGTCTTATACTTCAACTTAATCCATTTTAAGTTCATAAACCTCATTAAGTCACCAAATGGGTCATAATCACCACCAAACCCTAATTTG